>NC_092166.1:8578005-8878005 GCF_045791955.1 Oncorhynchus clarkii lewisi | reverse complement strand
TGAGATGCCTTCCCAGGTCAGCTCTTAACTCTTTCCAATCCAATCTGCTGTTCTCAGTCTGTCAGTCAGGCTGCTGCTGTTGTTCCCAGCCAGTCAGTCAGTCAGTCAGGCTGCTGCTGCTGTTCTCAGTCAGTCAGTCAGTCAGGCTGCTGCTGCTGTTCTCAGCCAGTCAGTCAGTCAGGCAGGCTGCTGCTGTTGTTCCCAGTCAGGCTGCTGCTGCTGTTCTCAGTCTGTCAGTCAGTCAGGCAGGCTGCTGCTGCTGTTCTCAGTCAGTCAGTCAGTCAGGCTGCTGCTGCTGTTCTCAGTCTGTCAGTCAGTCAGTCAGGCTGCTGCTGCTGTTGTTTTCTGTATTTGTGTTCACTTCCAAATGTGACATTTGTGTTGGGGCAGTGATTCACACTCCTAGAAGGTATGTGCCGGTGTGATTGGCACTAGGGTTGCAAAATTCCGGTAACTTTTCCAGAAATCCTTGTTGGAGGACTACAGATGTCCTTATTTCCTTCCGATTCTGGGAACCTCCCAACCGGAATTTCTGGGAAAGTGACTAGAAATGTGCAACCCTAATTGATATTTTTCACACTCTATAGATCCAAAGGGAGACCCAGGAGATCCAGGGAGCCCAGGACCCAGAGGATCACCAGGACAGCCTGGTGTCCACGGAGCCCGAGGACCACTGGGTAGCCCAGGTAATGGATCCCTAAAGTCCCCTTCTGTATGTCACTCATTTAATATTTCCTCCTTAGGACAGGGTACAGGACATTTCATTTATGTCTATGTGTTTGTTTAGTGTCTACATATGTGAGCATTTTAGATTCTAAAGTTTGTGTGTGTGTGCAGGTTTCCCTGGTCCCTCAGGTCCGCCGGGTCGTCCAGGCTCCCCAGGGCCTCCCGGAGGAATTCTCGGAGGTCAAGGCCCCAAGGGCATTCCTGGACTGCCCGGTCCTCCAGGTACTAAGACCCAATCTACAGTTGAAGTCGGGAGGTTTACATTCACCTTAGCCAAATACATTTAAACTCAGTTTTTCACAATTCCTGACATTTAATCCCAGTAAAAAATACCCTGTTTTAGGTCAGTTAAGACCACCACTTTATTTTAAGAATGTGAAATGTCAGAATAATAGTAGAGAGAATGATTCATTTCAGCTGTTATTTCTTTCATCACATTCCAAGTGGGTCAGAAGTGTACATGCACTCAATTAGTATTTTGTAGCATTGCCTTAAATTGTTCAACTTGGGGCAAACGTTTCGGGTAGCCTTCCACAAGCTTCCCACAATAAGTTGGGTGAATTTTGTCCCATTCCTCCTGACAGAGTTGGTGTAACTGAGTCAGGTTTGTAGGCTTCCTTGCTCGCACACGCTTTGTCAGTTCTGACCACAAATTGTCTAAAGGATGAGGTCAGGGCTTTGTGATGGCCACTCCAATACCTTGAGTTTGTTGTCCTTTAGCCATTTTCCACAACTTTGGAAGTATGCTTGGGGTCATTGTCCATTTGGAAGACCAATTTGTGACCAAGCTTTAACTGATGTCTTGAGATGTTGCTTCAATATATCCACATAATTGTCCTCATGATGTTATCTATTTTGTGAAGTGCACAAGTCCCTCCTGCATCAAAACACCCCCACAACATGATGCTGCCACCCCAGTGCTTCACGATTGGGATGGTGTTCTTCGGCTTGCAAGCCTCCCCCTTTTTCCTCCAAACATAACGATGGTCAATATGGCCAAACAGTTCTATTTTTGTTTTATCAGACCAGAGGACATTTCTCCAAAAAGTACGATCTTTGTCCCCATGTGCAGTTGCAAATCGTAGTGTGGCTTTTTTATGGGGGTTTTAGAGCAGTGGCTTCTTCTTTGTTGAGCGGACTTTCGGGTTATGTCGATATTGGAGTCATTTTACTGTGGATATAGATACTTTTGTACCTGTTTCCTCCAGCATCTTCACAAGGTCCTTTGCTGTTGTTCTGGGATTGATTTGCACTTTTGGCATCAAAGTACGTTCATCTCTAGGAAACAGAACGCTGCGTGGTCCCACCGTGTTTATACTTGTGTACTATTGTTTGTACAGATGAACGTGGTACCTTCAGGCATTTGGAAATTGCTCCCAATGATGAACCAGACTTGTGGAGGTCTACAATTTTTTTTTCTGAGGTCTTGGCTGATTTCTTTTGATTATCCCATGATGTCAAGCAAAGAGGCACTGAGTTTGAAGGTAGGCCTTGAAATACATCCACAGGTACACCTCCAATTGACTCAAATTATGTCAATTGGCCTATCAGAAGCTTCTAAAGCCATGACATCATTTTCTGGAATTTTCCAAGCTGTTTAAAGGCACAGTCAACTTAGTGTATGTGAACTTCTGACCCACTGGAATTGTGATACAGTGAATTATAAGTGAAATAATCTGTCTGTGAACAATTGTTGGAAAGATTACTGTTGAAATGCACAAAGTAGATGTCCTAACTGACTTGCCAAAAGTATAGTTTGTGAACAAGAAATTTGTGGAGTGGTTGAAAAACGAGTTTTAATGACTCCAGCCTAAGTGTATGTAAACTTCCGACTTCAACTATACTTACCACCTAGTGACAGGCCCTAGCCATTTAGATTTGGTTGGGGGGCCCCCCTCACCTCGGGCAAAACATTTTATTTGCATGTGAAACATATGTTAACATTGACAAAGCAAGTGAAGTTGATAATAAACAAATGAGAAATAAACAATAAACAATGTATTTTGGCGATGAAAAAAAATGCTATTTCGAAGTTGAATTTCCTGCAATTCTACACATTTTGCCATGCATAGAGAAAATGTTGCAGTTTTGTAGTTTTTAAAGCTAATTTCCTGAAATTCTACATGTTGCCATGACTTAATGCCATGTTCATACAATATCTGGGTGAGAGTAACTTACAGTCAATGGGGTCCCCCTGGAGGTCAGGGCCCCGTGCCCTGCATACCCGGTTGGTAATTCGGTCATGATTACTACAAGGTTTAGATAGCTGGCTGGACTCATTTACCTCGCAATCCAAAGCATTTAGCTGACATGGTATACATACTGTACATGTGTGCAGTTGACCCGGGAATGATTTTGATGTATATGGGATTGACTTGATGTGAATTTCTCCACAGGTTTCCCGGGACCCCCAGGACTGCATGGTCTGAACGGGCTCCAAGGCCAAAAAGGAGAGAAGGGAGCAAGAGGTGAGGTTACAAACACTTATCAATAAATAACTGTCTCTGAATAGATATCTAAATCCAGATCAAGTACGTTACTAATAGTTACCAGTAGTCCTTATGTGTCACATCTCACTCTCTCAGGACCAGATGTGTTGGGCCCACGAGGGCCATCTGGGTTCCCCGGAGTCAAAGGCCACACAGGCTCCCAGGGACCCCCGGGAACTTCTTACCCCGGATCTAAAGGCCTAAGGGGCCCTCCAGGCTACCAAGGTACTGTTTGTATCAGTCATGAGTGAAACATTTGCTTTTCAAGATAGTAATGACATGATTGAGATCATCATACGTTAGAATTTAGCAAAAGGTTGGTGTGTGATTTTATTTTAAGTTTATAGACGGTGCATTCGGAAAGTATTCAGACTCCTGGACTTTCTTTCACATGTTGTTACATTACAGATTTATTCAAAAATGTATGAATCTACACACAATACCCCATAATGACAAAGCGAAAACAGGTTTTTAGACATTTTTGAAATGTATTAAAAACAAAAACATTTTAACACTGTGATTTTCTTTTAAGTTTCTATGTAGTAGATACAGTACATTGTGTGTCATTACTGCGTAGTTCCCCGGTGGAGTAGGGTACATGTGAGTGTTGGGTTGTTGACATGATGTTAGCTACTGTATGACTCCTGTATGGTTGATTGAATGTGTAATGTCACCCAGGACCAAAAGGAGTCACTGGTGAGCCCGGTGGTTCAGGTGGAGAGTGCTCAGAATGTCACAGAGGACCCAACGGAGAGCCAGGATACGAAGGCATTCATGGACCTCCAGGTCTGTCTGTCTGTCTGTCTGTCTGTCTGTCTGTCTGTCTGTACGTACGTACGTACGTACGTACCAGGTGACAAATGTCAAACTGTCTGTCTGTACCAGGTGACAAATGTCAAACTGTCTGTCAGTGTGTACGCCAAATAATGAAAGGCTTACTTACAAGCCCTTAACCAACAATGCAGTTTTAAGAAAATACCTAAAAAAAATATAAGAGAAAAGATGGATGGCAGGAAGCTTGGCCCCGGTGATGTACTGGGCCGTACGCACTACCTTCTGTAGTGCCTCGCAGTCGGAGGCCGAGAAGTTGCCATACCACGCAGTGATGAAACCAGTCAGGATGCTCTCGATGTCAAACCTTTGAGGATCTGAGAACCCATGCCAAATCTTGTCAGTCTCTTGAGGGGGAATAGGTTTTGTCGTGCCTTCTTCACAACTGTCTTGGTGTACTTGGACCATGTTAGTTTGTTGGTGATGTGGACACCAAGGAACTTGAATCGCTCAACCTGCTCCACTGCAGCCCCAACGATGAGAATTTGGGTGTGCTCGGTCCTCCTTTTCCTGTAGTCCACAATCATCTCCTTTGTCTTGATCATGTTGAGGGAGAGGTTGTTGTCCTTGTGTAACCGGTGTGAAATGCAATAGAGATTGCATCATCTGTGGCTCTGTTGGTGTGGTACGCAAATTGGAGTGGGTCTAGGGTTTCTGGGATAATGGTGTTGATGTGAACTATGACCAGCCTTTCAAAGCATTTCATGGCTACAGGCGTGAGTGCTATGGGTCGGTAGTCATTTAGGCAGGTTGCCTTAGTGTTCTTGGGCACAGGAACTATGGTGGTCTGCTTGAAACATGTTGGTTTTACAGAATCGGTCAGGGAGAGGTTGTACATGTCAGTGAAAACAGTTGCCAGCGCATGCCCGGAGTACACATCCTGGTAATCCATCTGGCCCTGCGGCCATATGAATGTTGACCTGTTTAAAGGTCTTACTCACATCGGCTACGGAGAGTGTGATCACACAGTCGTCCAGAACAGCTGATTCTCTCATACATGTTTCAGTGTTACTTGCGTCGAAGCGAGCATAGAATTTATTTAGCTTGTCAGGTAGGCTTGTATCACTGGGCAGCTCTTGGCTGTGCGTCCCTTTGGAGTCTGTAATAGTTTGCAATCCCTGCCACATCTGACAAGCGTCGTATGATTCGATCTTAGTCCAGTATTGACGCTTTGCCTGTTTGATGGTTCGTCGGAGGACATAGCAGGATTTTTTATAAGCTTCCGGGTTAGAGTCCAGCTCCTTGAAAGCGGCAGCTCTACCCTTAGCTCAGTGCGAAAGTTGCCTGTGATCCATGGCTTCTGGTTGGGGTATGTACGTACAGTTACTGTGGGGACGACGTCCTCGATACACTTATTAATAAAACCAGTGACTGATGTGGTGTACTCCTCAATGCCATCAGAATCCTGGAACATATTCCAGTCTGTGTAGATTCATTGGAATGTTGTTTTATTTGGGAGGAACCCGAGAGTGTGTATATTAGTGGATTAATTTAATATTATAAACTTCAAAGCAATTGCGCATGATCTGAAGACGTTATAAGCTACTGCTAATTAAGCCGTTCTACTATAAAAGCCTACAATGAACAAGTTCTACTATAAAAGCCTACAATAAACACAAAGCTACTGTTCATGAAGCCGTTCTACTATAAAAGCCTACAATAAACAAAAAGCTACTGTTCATGAAGCGTTCTACTATAAAAGCCTACAATAAACAAAAAGCTACTGTTCATGAAGCCGTTCTACTATAAAAGCCTACAATAAACAAAAAGCTACTGTTCATGAAGACGTTCTACTATAAAAGCCTACAATAAACAAAAAGCTACTGTTCATGAAGATGTTCTACTATAAAAGCCTACAATAAACAAAAAGCTACTGTTCATGAAGACGTTCTACTATAAAAGCCCACAATAAACAAAGACGCACAAAACTTACCGTAGACGTTCACCTTAGTAGACGTTTGCGCGTTTTGTGTATCTTCTCCTTTGGTTCTGCATGTGGCCTTACAGACGACCGTGTTGATGTGATGAATTCCCAACGGGTTAAATATTTGCAGGGACACTGTCCCGTTGGTCTCCGTTTTACCGTAGAGTGACGGGTCAATCAATGAAGACCAGGTGAACGTGACGGCTTCGGCGCAGCCACTGGCTTTGCACGTCAGGACCAGACTGTCGCCGACTCGAGCCATGGGATGCTTTGGTGTGAGGTTTAGGACAAATTTCGACGCTTTAAAAGAGATAATAATTTGTCCAAATTAAACATACTTGACCTTATATGAAACTTAAAACTGCAGCATTTTAGGAAAAATGTTAAGATCTTACCTGCAGTAGGCAGCAATACTATCCAAAGCGCGAACGCAGTCATGCTCTGTTTTGAGAAATTACAGCTAAATTAGTTATTCTCTTGAAGAAACCTTGAGAGACATAGCCTTCTGTCCTTGGCCCATGTTGATATTTATATATGTCATTTTATTGGGGGGGTTCCCGTTGCAGACTCCCCTTGGAAGTTTTGTAGCCCATTATTCCATGCGCCCTTGTCTCATAGGCTAGGGCTGCAGTCCTCAACCCTTGCCCTAGCCACTTTCCCTCCGAAAATCCCCATCGAAATCGGATGCAGTTTGATTGGCATATTAAGTGGTCAAATTTACTAACTTTGTCCTCTCGAAGAGTGAACAACTTTGGTCACTTGCGGGGTTGATATGACCTACAATTCAATGCAAACTGTAGTCATATGTCAAACTGGTGGCTGCGAAGTGTACATTGACATTTTATAAAAGGCTGCATTTTCAGCATGTCAGAAAAGTATGAAGCTAGCTTGCTTAAAACAAAATATATATATATATATATATAAAACTAGCTGGGAATTCATACACATTGATTTTTGCATTGGCAATTTGGCTTAGTCTCGTGGTGAAGAGCCTATAAAACGTTGCTAGATTCATTAACATATTTTTTGCAACTCTGAAATGTATTGGAATAAATTACCAAACTATAAAACTAGCTAGCCAGCTATGGGTAACTGTAGCTAACTACCTGACAGGAGTGCTAGCTACAGTCGGAAGTTTACATACACTTAGGTTGGAGTCATTAAAACTTGTTTTTCAACCACTCCACAAATTTCTTGTTAACAAACTGTAGTTTTGGCAAGTGGGTTAGGACATCTACTTTGTGCATGACACAATACATTTTTCCAACAATTGTTTACAGACAGATTATTTCACTTATAATTCACTAACACAATTCCAGTGGGTCAGAATTTTACATACACTAAATTGACTGTGCCTTTATACAACTTGGAAAATTCCAGATAATGACGTCATGGCTTTAGAAGCTTCTGATAGGCTCAGCAAGGAAGAAGCCACTGCTCAATAACCTCCATAAAAAAGCCAGACTACGGTTTGCAACTGCACATGGGGTCAATGATCATACTTTTTTGAGAAATGTCCTCTGGTCTGATGAAACAAAAAAAGAACTCTTTAGCCATAATGACCATCGTTGTGTTTGGAGAAAAAAGGGGGAGCCGTGCAACCCGAAGAACACCATCCCAACCGTGAAGCACTGGAGTGGAAGCATCATGTTGTGGGGGTGCTTTGCTGCAGGAGGGACTGGTGCACTTCACAAAATAGATGGCATCATGAGGTAGGAAAATTATGTGGATATATTGAAGCAACACCACAAGACATCAGTCAGGAAGTTAAAGCTTGGTCGCAAATGGGTCTTCCAAATGAACAATGACCCCAAGCATACTTCCAAAGTTGTGGCAAAATGGCTTAAGGACAACAACGTCAAGGTATTTGAGTGACCATCACAAAGCCCTGACCTCAATCCTATAGAACATTTGTGGGCAGAACTGAAAAAGTGTGTGCGAACAAGTAGGCCTACAAACCTGACTCAGTTACACCAGCTCTGTCAGGAGGAATGGGACAAAATTCACCCAACTTATTGTGGGAAGCTTGTGTAAGGCTAATTGAAACGTTTGACCCAAGTTAAACAATTTAAAGACAATGCTACCAAATACTAATTGAGTGTATGTAAATGTATGACCCACTGGGAATGTGTTGACATTTCACATTCTTAAAATAAAGTGGTGATCCTAACTGACCTAAGACAGGGAATTTTTACTAGGATTAAATGTCAGGATTTGTGGAAAAACTGAGTTTAAATGTATTTGGATAAGGTGTATCTAAACTTCCAACTTCAACTGTACTTCAACTGTATGTGCTTTCAGTTCGTGCTTTTGCACCTGTGTTGCTTGCTTTTTGGGGTTTTAGGCTGGGTTTCTGAACAGCACTTTGATATATCAGCTGATGTAAGAAGGGCTAGATAAATAAAATTGATTTGGTTTGTAGTATATCCCTCCCGTCTGACTCATTCAAGAAAAACTTTGTCCAATTTGAGGTGAGTAATCACAGTTCTGATGTCCAGAAGCTCTTTTCTGTCATAAGAAACGGTAGCAGCAACATTATGTACAATACAAGATACGAACAACGTGAAAAAACATGCAAAATATCATAGTTGGTTAAGAGCCGAGAAGACTGCAGCCATCCCTTACTTACTTGCTTAAATTAAATGTTATGGTGTCAGATGTCAGTGTGTACCAGGTGTCAGATGTCAGTGTGTACCAGGTGTCAGATGTCAGTGTGTACCAGATGTCAGATGTCAGTCAGTGTGTACCAGGGGTCAGATGTCAGTCAGTCTGTCATTGTGTACCAGGTGTCAGGTGTTTCTGTGTGTTTTTCTTGTCTCAGTATTTGAGTGTTTTCAGGACCACCCGGTGAACCGGGTCCTGCTGGTACTGCAGAGCCATTTCCAGGAGACCCAGGCCCCCAAGGGCCACCAGGGCCCAATGGCCATAAAGGACAGAGAGGCCCCCCAGGACCCCTAGGGCCAACAGACTACTCAGGATCACAAGGACCCAAAGGTAACCACATAACACACAACTCCGAAACAGAAAACTGTGTAAAACATTTAAAATCGGAAAACAAAATTGTTGTTTTTTTTTGGGGGGGGGGGGCAGGTCGAGTTAGTCCCTCCCTGATGCAGTCTGTTTTCTCTGTTTGGTGCCTAATGTTCTTTTCTGATAGGTGCCAGAGGCCCTGATGGTCACATGGGCCCCAACGGAGCAAGAGGTCGTCCAGGCGCCTACGGCCTCCTGGGGCCCAAAGGTGACAAAGGCAAACCTGGGGATGCAGGTGAGGACTGAGACCAATAGAGATAACTGAGACAATTCTATCTGTTTAGCCTGCCCTGTTCTTTTGACAATGAGGTTCCTCTGTATCCCCCTGCAGGTCCCAAAGGCCTGCCCGGTCAGGTTTTGGACGGTGTCGTTACCACTCAGGAACCCTACCGTGGGATCCATGGCCCCTTAGGTCCATCAGGTCCAAATGGTCCCCCGGGAAAGGCTGGGCCCCGTGGGAACCCTGGGCCTCACGGTAAGTGACCTACAGAAACATGATGTGTGTGTGTGTTGTTTTTCACACCGACGGTGGTGTTTTGTGTGTCATTTTCTCTAGGTCCTAAGGGCCCAGCTGGGTCACGAGGGCCCCCAGGGAGAAATGGACCTCCAGGTCCACCTGGACCTTTAGGAGACCCAGGCGATCATGGACAGCAAGGTTTTGTGGGACATCAGGGTAAAGACATATACATACACACACATACACACACGCACACAGAGACAGAATATATAACAAATAGTAACAGAAGTAAGCCATTTCACCGTGCTCCTCAACATAATGCAATATACTAATATACTAATATACTCACATCTGACATGTATACATTAGTATTTTGGTGTAAACACATACAGTGCCTTGCGAAAGTATTCGGCCCCCTTGAACTTTGCGACCTTTTGCCACATTTCAGGCTTCAAACAAAGATATAAAACTGTATTTTTTTGTGAAGAATCAACAACAAGTGGGACACAATCATGAAGTGGAACGACATTTATTGGATATTTCAAACTTTTTTAACAAATAAAAAACTGAAAAATTGGGCGTGCAAAATTATTCAGCCCCCTTAAGTTAATACTTTGTAGCGCCACCTTTTGCTGCGATTACAGCTGTAAGTCGCTTGGGGTATGTCTCTATCAGTTTTGCACATCGAGAGACTGAATTTTTTTCCCATTCCTCCTTGAAAAACAGTTTGAGCTCAGTGAGGTTGGATGGAGAGCATTTGTGAACAGCAGTTTTCAGTTCTTTCCACAGATTCTCGATTGGATTCAGGTCTGGACTTTGACTTGGCCATTCTAACACCTGGATATGTTTATTTTTGAACCATTCCATTGTAGATTTTGCTTTATGTTTTGGATCATTGTCTTGTTGGAAGACAAATCTCCGTCCCAGTCTCAGGTCTTTTGCAGACTCCATCAGGTTCTTCCAGAATGGTCCTGTATTTGGCTCCATCCATCTTCCCATCAATTTTAACCATCTTCCCTGTCCCTGCTGAAGAAAAGCAGGCCCAAACCATGATGCTGCCACCACCATGTTTGACAGTGGGGATGGTGTGTTCAGCTGTGTTGCTTTTACGCCAAACATAACGTTTTGCATTGTTGCCAAAAAGTTCAATTTTGGTTTCATCTGACCAGAGCACCTTCTTCCACATGTTTGGTGTGTCTCCCAGGTGGCTTGTGGCAAACTTTAACCGACACTTTTTATGGATATCTTTAAGAAATGGCTTTCTTCTTGCCACTCTTCCATAAAGGCCAGATTTGTGCAATATACGACTGATTGTTGTCCTATGGACAGAGTCTCCCACCTCAGCTGTAGATCTCTGCAGTTCATCCAGAGTGATCATGGGCCTCTTGGCTGCATCTCTGATCAGTCTTCTCCTTGTATGAGCTGAAAGTTTAGAGGGACGGCCAGGTCTTGGTAGATTTGCAGTGGTCTGATACTCCTTCCATTTCAATATTATCGCTTGCACAGTGCTCCTTGGGAAGTTTAAAGCTTGGGAAATCTTTTTGTATCCAAATCCGGCTTTAAACTTCTTCACAACAGTATCTCGGACCTGCCTGGTGTGTTCCTTGTTCTTCATGATGCTCTCTGCGCTTTTAACGGACCTCTGAGACTATCACAGTGCAGGTGCATTTATACGGAGACTTGATTACACACAGGTGGATTGTATTTATCATCATTAGTCATTTAGGTCAACATTGGATCATTCAGAGATCCTCACTGAACTTCTAGAGAGAGTTTGCTGCACTGAAAGTAAAGGGGCTGAATAATTTTGCACGCCCAATTTTTCAGTTTTTGATTTGTTCAATTTTTTTGAAATATCCAATAAATGTCGTTCCACTTCATGATTGTGTCCCACTTGTTGTTGATTCTTCACAAAAAACTACAGTTTTATATCTTTATGTTTGAAGCCTGAAATGTGGCAAAAGGTCGCAAAGTTCAAGGGGGCCGAATACTTTCGCAAGGCACTGTATACTCTTCCTCCTCACAGGTCCTCCGGGTTCTCAGGGTGACCGTGGCTACCCCGGTTCCACTGGCTCTGTGAGTTCAGGCTTCCTGCTGGTGATCCACAGCCAGTCGGTGGAGGTCCCTGTGTGTCCCGAGGGCAGCAGCCCCCTGTGGACCGGCTATAGCCTGTTCTACCTGGAGGGGCAGGAGAGGACACACACACAGGACCTGGGTACGTACGAACCCCTAGATGGGTGTGGAGGGGTGGGCTGAGGGTGTGGAGGGGTGTGTAGGGGTGGGCCGAATGTAGGGGGTTGTAGGGGTGTGGAGGGGTTGGCCGAGTGGAGAGGTGTATAGGGGTAGGTAGAGGTAGTGTGTGTGGGGGGGTGAGAGAGAGGATACTGACTAATAAGGTATCTCCATTTTGTGTCAGCTCATCAATGTGTTCATGTCTGTCTTTCAATCTATTCACATCAGAGTTCAGTTTTCCTATGAGGAAAAAATAGAATTGGAATTTCTTTTTACTTCCTGAATTGGCTGAATAAAAAAAGGAATTGACCAACAACCCTGATTCACATGTACACAACTCTCTCTCTCCTCCCCCCGCCCTTCTCGCTTGCTCTCCCCTGCCCCTCTCTCTCTCTCTCCCCTGCCCTTCTCTCTCTCTCCCCTGCCCTGCCCTGCCCTTCTCTCTCTCTGTCCTCCCTCCAGGCCAGGCCGGCTCATGTCTGCGTATCTTCAGCACCATGCCCTTCTCCTACTGCAACACAGGTACCTGTGACTACGCCAGCCGCAATGACAAATCCTACTGGCTTTCCACCACCGCTGCCGTGCCCATGATGCCCGTGTCGGGCCACGACATCCGCGCCCATATCAGCCGCTGTGCCGTGTGTGAGACACCCTCACCCGCTGTGGCAGTGCACAGCCAGGATTATATCGCCCCCACCTGCCCCCCTGGGTGGAGGAGTCTGTGGGCTGGCTACTCCTTCCTCATGGTGAGTGTGTGGTGGTAGGGGGGGATCTCTGTGTTTGTGTGTGTATATGACTGTATATCGCTCACACTATCCTCTCGTCTCTCCAGCACTCTGGAGCGGGCGACGAGGGTGGCGGCCAATCTCTGACCTCATCCGGCAGCTGCCTGCGAGACTTCCGTGCCCAGCCCTTTGTGGAGTGCCAGGGCCCGCGGGGCACATGCCACTACTTCGCCAATGTCTACAGCTTCTGGCTGACCCATGTTTCCCTGGACGAGCAGTTTGGCCCCGGCCCCGTCCCTAGCGTGTTGAAGGCCGCCGATCAACAGCGCCAGCAGGCCAGCCGCTGCCACGTGTGTACCAAGGGCTGAACACCTTATGTCACCTCCGATTTCTTTTCTTAAATAGACTTGTTTTGTTGGTATTTTGTATGTTTATTGGATTGAGAGAGAAGAGCGTGTTCTGAAAACGCAGTAGAACAGATTTCAATCCTTGCTGGCAGCGGCACATCGTACATGTGCTCCACACCACTAGACCACCCCAGGCCACGTCACCTCCTATTTCATCCATAAGTCAAGTTGCCTCATATGATTACCAAACTACCCCGACCCCACTACATCACTGTCACAATGCTGTGCTATGCTAGCCCTGTCAGCGCCCTGTCCCACTTGTCAGGGATGCATACAATCATCATCTACTACTATTTACCATTTTTGACTATGGTGGCTAGTATAACGAAACCATAGTGTGGATTGCAGTCTATACTAGTCCATAGACCACTTTCAAGGGAAGGAAACATCTATCAAATGTGGAGGATGATGTCATTTTGCTGAACTATCCCTTTAACTGACTTCGTAATGGAGACCATTGGCCAGGTCATAGATGGGTTGGTTGTTTAGCAACAAAACCGACGCGTGTGCAACTATGGGGCAAAACAGACGGGGTTGGCTTAGATGGTTGACAACATGTAAACTATATTTCATGTCCAGTGTTTATTGAAAACATAAATTAATGTGCTCAATGGGCACTTGTTGTCTCAAATACGTTACAGTTGTTGTTTAGCTAGTGAATTTGAGCCATATTAGCATCGACGTGACAGTCAAAACACCTCAAAACAAGATAAAAAACAAGCCACCTAGGATTCCCCACATAGCTGCTTTTTGTCATTGTTGCTATAGCTACAGTATTTGGCCATCCAGAATCAGAACGACACACAGCGTTCTGCCCCATTTTAAAGCTTGCTCATTGTTTTCGTGACTTTGTCCACTAACCCATCTATTGGCACAATGGTTCAGCACTGATCAACCTGCACTGAGCACCTCCCAGATCAGGAAGTGACAGTGGACACTGGGAAAGGAGTAAGGCATGTGAACACACTGGATTACTCAGAGCGCTCATCATTGGAAAACCAGCTATTCACTCCAACAAAGACTACAGGCCAAAAGACACAGTATGCCTTAATCAGAAATAATCTTAACATGTGTAGTTAAAATAACCAATAATCTAGTATTGTTGTATCAATATCCATGTCATAATGTTAGAATTAAGCGACAAGGCGCCAGGGGTGTGGTATATGGCCAATATACCACGGCTAAGGGCTGTTCTTGGATATTGGCCATATATCACAAACCCCCAAGGTGCCTTATTGCTATAAAAAAAATTAAAAACGTGTTTACTGTTTGTCGGTAACAAATATTTTTGTGTCAATGCCGTGGTATATTGTCTGATATACACACGGCTGGAATGCTGTTTCAGCCAATCAGCATCCAGGACCCAAACTACCCTGTTTATAATTTATAATTTACACTACAGCTATTACGGCTTTGAAATGCACTGGTCCCATTTTTTTTCCTACATCATAACGGTTTTATATACCGTTTTTTAGTTGTGTAAAATGAAATGACAAATTAATTCGTTTAATTTAGTTTCTTGTGGTGTGACTATCAATTATGTTCATGTTGGTGCTGATTATTACAGTCGTGCTGTTATTGTTTTGCATTTCTTATCAAATCGAGCTCTGCCATGTTTGTATTACAGATACGCAAATGTCTTTACTCTTTAAAGTTTTATCCACAATGAAAAAATCCTTGTGTATCATTTACAGGGACCTTTTCCATTAACTTTAACTTATTTGTAAGGTTACTCTTATCGAAAACCACATATGTATCCAAGTAAATCGGAGTAAAATGTAAAGACCAAAAGCACAATCACATATTTCACCGGGATTCCCATCTCTTCCACAGTGAGACCAAGTTCATATTTATTTATCTCGACAACAGAACCAATCAGCATACAGTACTTCTTTCTCAAACATGTTTTTTTTTTCCTCTTTCTTCTTTTCCTTTTCAAAATGAAGAGCACAGTCAGCGCTGTGTTCTTTCTCTAGCTTTCACACTGCACATTATTTACACACACAAAAAAAAAAAGATAGTTAAACATCGTTATACATTTCGGACCTGCGCTGTAAGAAATGTTCATGTTTCAAACAATCATTTCAGAGTTGACCTGCATACAGTGTAGCTCGGCACACACTAACACACACACGCACAGGTATAAGGGACTTGGTGCGGACCGCCGTGTTGATTTCTCAATGGAAGGGGTATTGCACTGGTTTAACCAGTTAGGTTGTTCATGCTACTCCTAGGTTTCCTTTCCTCCACTCCTATTGGCCTGCTGCTCATGTCTGCCAATGGATGGGCAGATTTAAGTCTCTAATCCATTTCAATGTCCAACGTCACTACAGTGCATTGCACCTTAAATATCCTCAAAGTGATTCATGTAGAAGTTGCCCGCAACACAGATCTGGGGTCAGATTACCCAAATCCTAACCTTAACCAATAGGAGATCATTAAAAAAGATGGCACTGGACCAGCAGTTAGAGGCAACTCCTGACTCACCTTGACTACAGGTGCATGCTGGTCTATGCTTGCCTGACGACTCAAACTAAATTTATCGCTACAGACTTCAGTCTGAGACTGACATCATTGAAGTCGTTTGTAGTGATGTAAAAAAATGAGGGGTGTCGTACAAAAGTCATCAGCGATTGGATCATTTCTAACCAATCAGAGTATCAAAGCCAATGACAAATTGTCAAATGTCGCTTTACCCACGTGTGTTTTAGCTCTGGCCCAACCCATTGGTTTCTGCGACCAATCAGATTGTCGAGAATGGATTTCCATTCTAGAAGTTGTCAGGGGAGGTACTCAGATCCAGACTCATCGTGGAGAAGAAACTAATGTAGCTTTTGACCAGAGCAAGGAGTCTGGGTAGCCTGGCAAGGTCTATGGACAAGACAGGAAAAGGAGATCAGAGGGGCATTCTGGGGAAGAAAAAAAAATTATATGCAGACATTGCATTTCTTACGTACAAAAAAAATAATCACTGCAGACGATGCAGGAGGTTGAAAGAGAAGTTGAGCCGGTGGTCATGGATACAGCCTAATTGAATGTTATGGGTAGTGCAGTTTTAATGATTAACCTTAAGTCTTGATCTGTAGGTCCTTGTGCAACCCTTGTTCTATGTTCTTAATACTTGGGCAGAGCTGTGACCACGCTATAGGTCCTTATCATCTGATGCCTAAAATGTATGCCACCAAGCAGCCGCCAATCCCAGGGGGTAATGCGTCACAGACAGCCAGTCATTGGTGATGGCATGTCACACACAGCCAATCGTCCGCGACCATACCACGCAGCCAACCAATGATAACGTGTGGATTGAGTACAGTATCTACTCTGTGAACAGAAGCCCTCAATGTGCCTGGCGGAGTGGGACAGCTGACCTGTGCCAGCAATTGCCACCAACCCACATTAAATAACCAACCCTTGCAAAGTGCAACGTCACCATCCACAATTGACCTCCACAGGCTTTGACTGGTTTGGGATAATAGGTTTACGTTTATCTCCCCGACCCACCCTTGTTTCCATCTTCGTTTAATGTCATCAATAATTGTCACTTGTGTACTACATGCCAGCAAACCCATCTCATTACTAAGAAATCCTCATCAAAGGCTCTGACTACACAGCTAGTGAACTTACAAACTGAAGCACAAGATTCCTGACCTGTTCTGGAACTAAGTATTATACATTCTAGAACACATTGGCCCATGGCAACCAGAGCCAGGTATTTAGATCGACATGTATGGCTCAGATAGAAACCTACAGTACCAGTCAAAAGTTTGGACACACCTACTCATTCAAGGGTTTTACTACATTGTAGACTAGTGAAGACATCACAACAATGAAATAACACATACGGAATCATGTAGTAACCAAAAAAGTGTTAAACAAATCTAAATATATTTGAGATTCTTCAAAGTAGCCACCCTTTGCCTTGACAGCTTTGCACACTCTTTGTATTCTCTCAACCAGCTTCATGAGGTAGTCACCTGGAATATATTTCAATTAACAGGTGTGCCTTGTTAAAAGTTCATTTGTGGAATTTCTTTCCTTCTTAATGAGTTTGAGCCAATCAGTTATGCTGTGACAAGGTAGGTAGGGGTGGTATACAGAAGATAGCCCTATTTGGTAAAAGTCCAAGTCCATATAATGGCAAGAACAGTTCAAATAAACAAAGAGAAACGACAGTCAGTCATGACTTTAAAACATGAAAGTCAGTCAATCTGGAAAATTTCAAGAACTTTGAACATTTCTTCAGTGCAGTCACAAAAACCATCAAGCGCTATGATGAAACTGACTCTCATGAGGACCGCCACAGGAAAGGAAGACCCAGAGTTAACTATGCTGCAGAGGATAAGTTCATTAGAGTTACCAGCCTCAGAAATCGGCAATTAACTGCACCTCAGATTACAGCCCAAATAAATGCTTTACAGAGTTCAAGTAACAGACACATCTCCACATCAACTGTTCAGAGGAGATAGCTTGAATCAGGCCTTCGTGGTCGAATTGCTGCAAAGAAACCACTGCTAAAGGACACCAATAAGAAGAAGAGACTGTTTGGGCCAAGAAACACTAGCAATGGACATTAGACCGGTGGAAATCTGTCCTTACGTCTGATGAGTCTGAATTTGAGATTTTTGGTTCCAAATGTCTTTGTGAGATGCAGAGTAGATGAATAGATGATCTCCATGTGTGGTTCCCGCCGTGAAGCATGGAGGAGAAGGTGTGATGGTGTGGGGGTGCTTTGCTGGTGACACTGTCAGTGATTTATTTAGAATTCAAGGCACACTTAACCAGCATGGCTAGCATGGCATTCTGCAGCAATACGCCATCCCATCTGGTTTGCGCTTCGTGGGATTATCATTTGTTTTTCAACAGGACATTGACCCAACAGATCTCCATGCTGTGTAAGGGCTATTTGACCAATAAGTAGAGTGATGGAGTGTTGCATCAGATGGCCTCCACAATCACCCGACCTGAACCCAATTGAGATGGTTTGGGATGAGTTAGACCGCAAAGTGAAGGAAAAGCAGCCAACATGTGCTCAGCATATGTGGGAACTCCTTCAAGACTATTGGAAAAGCATTCCAGGTGAAGATGGTTGAGAGAATGCCAAGAGTGTGCATAGGTGTCATCAAGGCAAAGGGTGGCTACTTTGAAGAATCTCAAATATAAATTACTTTTTTGGTTACTACCTTATTCAATATGTGTTATTTCATAGTTTTGTTATCTTCACTATTATTCTACAACCTAGAAAATTGTAAAAATTAAAGAAAAACCTTTGAATGAGTAGGCGTGTCCAAACTTTTGACAGGTATCGTATTGTATGTCAACTGAACTCCTCAACAGTGACAGCGTGTTGACTGTCAGAATATCCTACATTCAAAAGAGTACGTCTAGCATTGGAAATTAATTAAGCACTTGGCATAAAGAATTATGCTTGATAGACTATGCTTTAAAATGTTAAATACCAAAACAAAAAACATTTTTAAAAAACTACATCGGATTGATCTACAACTACATCGTTTTTTGCTGCTTCATAGCTTTTTGTTTAGAAAATATCTATTCATACGAAGTCACACGAAATAGAAAAATATCAAATATCACTGGTGATAAGAAAAAATGACAACCTGAACAACCAGAAATGTTGCTATGGTAACCACCATTGTCCTTTGACATCAGCGACCCCCCCCCCTGCTCTTATTGGCTGCCCCTGACACCTCTGATGTGGAGAGGGCCAATCAGAAGGCACAGAGTTCAGAAGGAGGATGGGCGTGAGGCCAAGCGGGTTATTGTCAGATGGCTGTGTCCCAGAACACGGTGGTTTGTGTTGGGTAGGGGGGAGGCCGGATCTTTTTGGCTCCGTTGCTCTTCCCCCAGATGGGGAGGGTAGGCTTGCTGTCCTGCTTACAGAGGTTCCTGTCCGGGGTGTTCCTGTCTGGCTGCTGCCTGGAACGGATCTCCATGCACAGGGAGCGTTTCCTCTCGATCTGCTCCAGCATGGTGCTGTCCCCACACTTCCAGGGCATCTGGGACGCGTGGGGAAACCAGGGAAACCAGGGAAAGTAAATCAAGCACATCTCAAGAATGAAAGAAAACAAATCTATATTTATCCAGGTCTGCAGGAGGGGCCTATATTTCATTGACTTACCTGTGCCTCTGATGCTTGCCTCTGTGGGGTCCCTAAGGGAGAGGGTGTAACTGGGGCAGAGGAGGAGTGGCCATACTTCGTAAGTGCTGGTTTCAGCTCTATAAAGAGGGACAAATGCATTTCAATTCATTAATTGAGCTCACTCTTTAACGGTTTACATACAACAAAACAAAATGTTACGGTGAAACAACACACAGTTGTAAGAGCCTAAACACAATCTCAAACCCGCCACATGCATTGATACCCGTTGCCATCTTTTCAGACCAGAATAAATATTGTACTCTCACCATGTTCTTATGTCTTGTCTATAAGATAATGCTTGGAATCGAATTTACTTTAATGTTGTTTAGCCTAAGCTACTAGCTTTTTCAGGCTATACGGTGTTTCAAAAAGCACATGCACCTGGTGAAGGGTGTGCACAGAATATGAAATATTATCAATGTCTAGCTAGCTAGCTAACAAGCTCATTCAGAAGGCTACACATAGTCCTCACAACTTTGCTTAAACTCATTTCGACAGTGGGTCGCTGAATAGTTATCTTAACTTAGCTACCAATTTCAATAGCCAATTTACCTATTGCTGAAAACCTATATCCCATCAAAGCAATGAGATTCTACAAACCGGCCTGCCCAAACTAACAAGCACTTGCAAAACTGATGTTTGGATTGTTTTTTTTCAGCTAGTAGGCTTAAATAAATGCTTTAAATATATAGTTTACTTCAGCAGGTTTATTTTATGCCAATAACTTCAAATATAAATAATAAGCCACTGGGCATATTTTTGATTTACATTTAATTCAACTAACATGAATTTAATGGGAAATCAACATTGGATTAAGGTTCAAAGTTGGGTGAAAAAAAATACAAAATTCCCTTAAATTGATAACTTTTTGCAAATCCAATCAGTTTTCCAAGTTGATTCAACGTCATATAGATTTTTTTGTGTGAGGAAATGGCATGGAAACAATGTTGATTCAACCAGTTGTTACCCATTGTGAACCTTACTACCTTGGTTATATACATGTTAGTTACCCAACCCAGTCAGAGAATGCTCACTTTTTTTAAATTGTTTTTATTATGGATAGACTACTAACTCTCAGTAAATGGCATGTTATTGCAATCAACAGTATAGCATCTTTCTAAACGTTGCAGATGATTGTGCTTGATGAGGACATGCTTAGTGTCTGTAAATAATTTACCACAGTCACTTCATGGTGTCGGGTTGTGTTGAAGGATTGCAATTTCATTTGGGCTACCCTCACCTGTATTGCCAGATCCAAACACCATTGGCGAACTGCCAGCAGGTCTCCCATGCCGAGTTGGTGTGGCAGTCGATGATTGTTGTTGCCCTGATACACCGTTCCTCGCTTGTGCTTTTGATTGCTCAACGCTATAGGTCCCCCTATCTCTGACATCACGCCTGGGCAAGACCTCTGAGCTATGACCAACCCGGTCTTTATTGACGCACCTAAGATCTACCCTATTGGCACTCTTGCCGTAGCTATCGCGCCGGGGGGGCAGCTCTGAGCCATTGCAGCTTCTGTCCTTGCTGTCACGCCTGCTGGCTTCAAGGCCGTTTCTGTCTGACTCTTTGATTTCCTGTCGGGGGAAGGGGAAGGGCTCCATTCCATTGTAACTTTGTTCTTTGCCCTCATGTCTAGACTCTAGGCTATAGCTTTCCCTGTCTCTGTCTTTGCTATTACGTCTGCACTCAATGCCATTTCTGGGTGAATCTTTGCTTTTTTGTCTGGGTAGAAGCTCTGGTGGCTGATCCATTCGTACTTTGCGGTCATGTCTCGAATCAACTCCGTTCCTGTTTTGGTCTTTGCTATCTTGCCTTGGTAGGAGCTCTGGTGGCTGATCCATTCGTACTTTGCGGTCATGTCTCGAATCAACTCCGTTCCTGTTTTGGTCTTTGCTATCTTGCCTGGGTAGAAGTTCTGGTGGGTTCTGGTGGCTGAGCCTTTCTTTGCTGTCTGGTCTGGACTCCACACCATTCCGGGGAGAGTCTTTGCTGTCTGGTCTGGACTCCACACCATTCCGGGGAGAGTCTTTTCTGTCGTGTCTGGAATCCACACCATTCCGGGGAGAGTCTTTTCTGTCGTGTCTGGACTCCACACCATTCCGGAGAGAGTCTTTGCTGTCGTGTCTGGACTCCACACCATTCCGTGGAGAGTCTTTGCTGTCGTGTCTGGAATCCACACCATTCCGGGGAGAGTCTTTGCTGTATTGTCTGGAATCCACACCATTCCGGGGAGAGTCTTTGCTGTCGTGTCTGGACTCCACACCATTCCGGGGAGAGTCTTTGCTGTATTGTCTGGACTCCACACCATTCCGGGGAGAGTCTTTGCTGTCGTGTCTGGAATCCACACCATTCCGGGGAGAGTCTTTGCTGTCATGTCTGGAATCCACACCATTCCGGGGAGAGTCTTTGCTGTCGTGTCTGGACTCCACACCATTCCGGGGAGAGTCTTTGCTGTCCAGTTGTAGTAACGGCTCCATGCCGTGGACACTTCTGTCTTTACTGTCCCGTCTGACAGGCGGGAGTTCCACACTTTTACAACCTCTGCCTTTACTGTCCCGTTTCATAGGCAAGGGCTCCACACTGTTACAACCCCGGTCTCTGCTGTCCCGTTTCATAGGCAAGGGCTCCACACTGTTACAACCTTGGTCTTTGCTATATCGCCTGGGCAGCGGCTCCACGCTGCTACAGCTCCTGTCCTTGGTGTTGCGTAGGTGAGAAGAATACTCTTTGCTACGATCCTTACTCTCCCGTTTGGACTCCTTGTGACTGTGCCGCTCCTTGCCATCACGTTTTGACACGCTGTGAGACTTACTCTTGGATTTGGCTGTAACAGAGGACAAACAGTCAATGTACCGTAAAATACCAAGTTATGTCCACACAAAAATAACTAGTAAACATAGCCTATACACCATAAAGAAGATGAAAAATATAAGTAAATCTGTAATATCTATGTATTCATACTGCACTACCGCTATACGGCCACTTGGTGTCACCCATGCGCTGTGGGAGCTATAAACTATGGGTATGCTGGGAAATAATGCTGTTTGTTCCAGTTGCCATGGAGACATCCAGGCTGTGAATTGCATAAATGCTATTATCAATGGGTAGGTAAAGGCCCAGTAACCACTTTGAATACTTCCTTATTTCAATTTCTTCTCTCTGTGTTAGGGCTCGGACACACCAATAGCATTTGCTGGCTGAAAGTACTTTAAAAAGGGACATTTCAAAATGTTTAAACTTCATATTCATCATCTCCAGCTCCAAACCCAACAGGTTTGATTAGGTGTTCAGGTGTCTTATGGCTTTGGGGT
This sequence comes from Oncorhynchus clarkii lewisi, assembly GCF_045791955.1. Classification (NCBI taxonomy): domain Eukaryota; kingdom Metazoa; phylum Chordata; class Actinopteri; order Salmoniformes; family Salmonidae; genus Oncorhynchus; species Oncorhynchus clarkii. Next base: position 8,855,713 of record NC_092166.1, on the reverse strand, counting down.
AGAAGCTGTTTAGAAGCCTTTTGGACCTAGACTTGGCGGCGCTCTGGTACCGCTTGCTGTGCAGTAGCAGAGAGAACAGTCTATGACTAGGGTGGCTGGAGTCTTTGACAATTTTTAGGGCCTTCTGACACTGCCTGGTATAGAGGTCCTGGATGGCAGGAAGCTTGGCCCCAGTGATGAACTGGACCGTACGCACTACCCTCTGTAGTGCCTTGAGGTCGGATGGCAGAGCAGTTGCCATACCAAGCAGTGATGCAACCTGCTCTCGTTGGGGCAGTTGTAGAACCTTTTGAGGATCTGAGGACCCATGCCAAATATGTTCAGTCTCCTGAGGGGGAATAGGTTTTGTCGTGCCCTCTTCACGACTGTTTTGGCGTGCTTGGACCATGTTAGTTTGTTGGTGATGTGGACATCAGGGAACTTGAAGCTCTCAACCTGCTCCACTGCAGTGGAGGGGACTGAGCAAGCACCCATGAGGGGCCCCTGTGTTGAGGATCAGCGTGGCGGATGTGTTGTTACCTACCCTTACCCCCTGGGGGCGGCCCATCAGGAAGTCCAGGATCCAGTTGCAGAGGGAGGTGTCTAGTCCCAGGATCCTTAGCTTATTGGTGAGCTTTGAGGGCACTATGGTGTTGAACTCTGAGCTGTAGTCAATGAACAGCATTCTCACATAGGTGTTCCTTTTGTCCAGGTGGGAAAGGGTAGTGTGGATTGCAATAGAGATTGCATCATCTGTGGATCTGTTGGGGCCGTATGCAAATTGGAGTGGGTCAAGGGTTTCTGGAATAATGGTGTTGATGTGAGCCATGTCCAGCCTTTCAAAGCACTTCATGGCTACAGACGTGAGTGCTACAGGTCGGTTGTCATTTAGGCAGGTTACCTTAGTGTTCTGCGGCACAGGCACTATGGTGGTCTGCTTAAAACATGTTGGTATTACAGACTCGGACAGGGAGAGGTTAAAAATGTCCATGAAGACACTTGCCATTTGGTCAGCGCATGCTCGCAGTACATGTCCTGGTAATCCGTCTGGCCCTGCGGCCTTGTGAATGTTGAACTGTTTAAAGGTCTTACTCACATCGGCTGCGGAGATGTTCACACAGTCTTCCGGAACAGCTGCTCTCATGCATGTTTCAGTGTTATTTGCCTTGAAGGGAGCATAGAAGTAGTTTAGCTCGTCTGGTAGGCTGATGTCACTGGGTAGCTCTCGGCTGTGCTTCTCTTTGTAGTCTGTAATGGTTTGCAAGCCCTGCCACATCCAACGAGTATCAGAGCCAGTGTAGTAGGATTCGATCTTAGTCCTGTATTGATGCTTTGCCTGTTTGATGGTTCTTCGGAGGGCATTGCGGGATTTAGAGTTCCGCTCCTTGAAAGCGGCAGCTCTAGCCTTTAGCTCAGTGCGGATGTTGCCTGTAATCCATGGCTTCTGGTTGGGGTATGTACGTACGGTCACTGTGGGGACGACGTTGTCGATGCACTTATTGATGAAGCCAATGACTGGTGTGGTGTAGTCCTCAATGCCATTAGAATCCCGGAACATAGTCCAGTCTGTGCTAGCAAAACAGTCCTGTAGCTTAGCATCTGCTTCATCTGACCACTTGTGTATTGATCTAGTCACTGGTGCTTCCTGCTTTAATGTTTGCTTGCCAGCAGGAATCAGGAGGATAGAATTATGGTCAGATTTGCAAAATGGAGGGGCGAAGGAGAGCTTTGTACGCATCTCTGTGTGTGGAGTAAAGGTGGTCAAGAGTAATTTTTTCCCTCTGGTTGCACAATTAACATGCTGATAGAGGGAACAATGAACTCAGTGAACACTGAGGCTGTACCCTTACAGTTTTGGATAGTAGCCAATAGACTATTGTGGCTATTTGAGCATAATGCAGGCCTATACCAACAAAAACCAATGGAGCAAATCCCATACAAGATTGTAGATTGTGATTTATATGATATAGCCTACAGTGGCATATGTGTGGTGTTTAATGCAGACCTACATTGCATGAGACTTTTAATGACATTTTTACATTATGAAGGGCTTGAAATTAATTAATTATGTTTGCCTTGGTCTGTAACATCATGGGCCAAATAGGTGACTGTAAATTGTATTGTGTTGTATGATGCAAGAAACCACTTTACAAAATAGCACTGCCCCTTTAATTAAGACATAAGCCTAGACGTTTGTAGGAAGCGGTATCTCTAACTGGGCTAATAACTCGCTAACTAGAAAAGAACGTCAACAAATGTGCACATGCGCAGCTCATTCATTCGTGGGTAATTGAACGACTGCTCGTGGGCTATCTCCACCAATAGAATTCTACTCCGTTGCGCTCTGGCTCTGCCTACAACAAAATCACAGACTCAATCTTGCAAAGTTAGATTTGTTTTGGTTTTGTTGCAATGAAAAGGGTGTGATATAATGTTGATTCTATAAAGTGCAAACTAATGGGGTGAACTCAAGTGAAGTTCAATCTCTTGTCTACTGCGCGGCAATCGTGGAGGAGGTGAGCACACGCGCAGTTTAGAGGGGACATTGATTATATGAAATTGAACATTTTATTAATGTCCCTTTAACACAGTTCGCATAAAAATCGGCAGACGATCTTTAAACGATCCACATTCGGTGCGATGTGTGCAACCCTTAGTCTGTCGAATTTGGTGAAAGTAGGCCTATATGATGATTGTAATGTTCTCTCTCGTTTAGATCCCTCATTCACAACATTGCTATGGGTAACACTGTTCTTCTGTCCAGATTTGTAAAGGAAGTCAGAGAGCGTTCCTCGACGGTTTGACAACCAAAAGGCAACAGCCCACATAGACTAACATCTGCCTTCCATAAAAGACATTGGTCAATCTCTGCAACAAAAAAAAATTAACATGCATAGTTGATTCCCAGCAGAGCGCTATGGTGCATTACCGCTTTCCCAGAAGTCCCATATCACAAGGCTAGCGTGTCACCAGTGCGTGCTTGTTGTTACGTCTCATAGAGGTGACGAACCAGAGGAAAAGTGGGTCATGCTAGCTAGCTGTGTTTCTATCGCCTATCCTCCCCGATAGCGAGAGGACGCCGTACCTGATCAATCATAGAACGTTGCTCAGCGGACCTGCCATTACGTAAGCCCCAATAGGCTGGCCGGACGCAGGTGCAACAATAGAAACAAATAAGAAGAAAAAAAAACTGTAGTCTTCACAGCATTGCCCCCGTCGCTACATAGTGTGAGTGAACATGGTTTATGAGCCATATCCCGGGGCTAAAGGACAAATCAGAACCATGCATCAATAAGACATTACTACATAGGCATACATTTGTCCACAAGCCAAAGAAATACACAGAAATTGCATAAAATGCCAGATGCAAACATTTGCCACAACCACTAAGATGTCCAACAGTCAGAGAAAATTGTGGTATAATTCCAGGAAGTCAGCAACTGTTCTTTCTCTCTCCTGATTGGTGACTGTGAAGATTGGTTAAATCTCTACTAGCTGATTGGGCCAACAGAGGAATATAACTCTTTGATCAGGTGTAAAAGTCTTGGCTGTCTCTCAGGAGCCCACTGCCTGCACATAATCAGTTGGAAGCTGGGCGTGACCTGCACTGCGATTGGCCCACTTCCTCACAGGGAGGGAAATAACAGAGGCTCCTTCTTCTGTTGCTATGACTGGTTTGGAGTTGATGGTTGCTATGAAGCTCTGGGAGTTAAGTGCAGATTGATTGACACATGCTCAGTTCTTTTTGAACTAAATTGATTCAAATGCACACAACTGGTGGGAATTCCCCGAATGAAGTTAGTTGCTATAGTATGTTAGATCTCTCTCCAAATCATCGGCTGCTCTTTTCTGCCAATCTGATAAAAAGTAACTCGCACACTTCACTGTGCCCATTATCAAGGAACACAAATGTGTAAATACGTGGTTTTAAACACAAATTCATGTTTTATTCCTTTGCATCAGAGGCCCATTAAAGTTTCAGGCCATGTCTCAATAGAGATCGTTCATTCGGGGAGAAAAGTAATGTCAGAATTATGCATACAAATTAAATATGAATATGAATTCATGATTGAAAAAAATACGTTTTTGAAGTTATATAGAAATGTATTCATCTCTGGTGTTGGGAACCTATCTGAATTCACCATTCATGTAATTTTGTCTGGGTCCCGGACTGGACACATTGGCTTCCTGTGTTTAAACATGATGTTTACATATTTATCAGTAATGCTGTGTGGTGGCTTAATGCCACTGCAGGGTTTGAGAGGTCCTAATGCCGGCCGCCCTACTCTCTAATCCTGCCAGATTAAATCATATGATCTGTATCAATCTACATTCGGTGGGCCTAGATTAAACAGGCTCATGGAGGAAATGCTTGCAAATAGCCACAAAACACCCATGGCATAGCCTGCAATCCTGCTATCAGCAGCATCTCCTACTTTAGCGGGATTGGAAGTTGTTTTACCAGATGAAAAGGGGGTTACGTTGATACGACGTGGATGAGACCACTAACAACTAATTTCATTAAAATTTAAATAAACATTGCTGTTTTTTTTGTGAATCAATGTGTCAATGTTACACTGTATGGGTTATGGCACGGCAGTCATATTGGATCAGACTGGATACACATGGAGTAACTATTTTGTTGCTCCACCTCTATGTAGCTATTGACTGATTCTGTAACTATAGTAACAAATAGATGATGGTGTGATGTCTTGACTGACTCTGTAACTATAGTGACAAATAGATGATGTGATGTCTTGACTGACTCTGTAACTATAGTGACAAATAGATGATGTGATGTCTTGACTGACTCTGTAACTATAGTGACAAATAGATGATGTGATGTATTGACTGATTCTGTAACTATAGTAACAAATAGATGATGGTGTGATGTCTTGACTGACTCTGTAACTATAGTGACAAATAGATGATGTGATGTCTTGACTGACTCTGTAACTATAGTAACAAATAGATGATGTGATGCATTGACTGACTCTGTAACTATAGTAACAAATAGATGATGGTGTGATGTATTGACTGATTCTGTAACTATAGTAACAAATAGATGATGTGATGTATTGACTGATGTCTTGTAACTGATAGTAACTTGACTGATTCTGTAACTATAGTAACAAATAGATGATGGTGTGATGTATTGACTGATTGATGTATTGACTGAATGATTGATTGACACTCACTCTCCCCGGGCTCCTTGGACTTTCTCCCACCGGTGTTCTTCTTCATCATGTTCCGGCCGGCGGTGAACAGGTTGGTCAGCTCGTCCAGGGGGCTGGTCGGTGTGCGTGAGCGTCCCGTGGATACGTTCTGCATCGACCCATGCAGCCTGCCCCCAGCTATGCAGTCCTGTGGGGGCGAGCCCTTTCCATGGGGCGTGGTGGAGGCGCTGCACGGCAGCCCGCCCGTGAGGGGCATGGGTGCGTCGAAGGGCGGTGTGCGCATCAGGCTAAGCGGCGTGAGGCAGCGGCCCATGCTGACGGGAGAGGGGCAGGCTGAGTGGCTGCGCTGATAACCGTGGGCTGAGGAGGCTGAGGACTTGTAGAGGGTGCAGGGCAGGGGCGGAGCCGACGAGCGACCCGACACTGTCAGGGTGGGCGTGGCTGTCAGCTCCCTGCGAAGGTGCGCCAGGGGGGGCTCAGAAGAGGAGGTGGGAGACTTGTTGTAGGCGCAGGGGTTGTCCATCATGGGCAGCTTCGTCAGTGGATCCAGAGGGGTGAGCGGGGACTCGTCCGAGTTTGGCGAGTACTGGGCCGGCGCAGGGGGGAACACCAGGAGGGGCGGCCGGTGGGTGAGCAAGTTGGGAAACGGCGCAGGGATGTCGCATAGGGGAATGTTACGCGGGGTGGAGCAGCGGTTGAGAGACTCTGGGTCCAGGAGCGCCGGGGTGGGGCAGGCGGAGCGGCACCCTGGGGGTTCCCAGCAGTAGTCCATATCATCCAGGAGAGGGTACTTCATCTCCTCGTACACAGACTCTCCCAGCTCCTCGTCCTCACTCTTGGGCGCCTCTGTGTGCCCGCCGCCCCCAACACTGGCGCCCATCTCGATGTAGACAGGCTCATCCGAGTCGGAGTGGTGGCTGGGACTCTCGTCGCTCGGCGGAGAGGGGTTGCGCTCGCACTCGGCAGAGGGGGAGTGACTCTTGGAGCCAATGTGCTTCCTGATGCAGGAATCATCGAAGGAGGTGCTCAGCTGCGTTTTGGGGTTCCTCCTGGGTTTGGGCGGAGGGACCCTCTTGCAGTCTTCTCCGCAGCCTTGTGGCGCTGAAAGAACAGAAAACAAAAGCGTTCAGCCAATCAGCATAAACCTCATCGTTGTATTGTACATGTTACATGGCATTAGGTCACAGTAGCTGAACGACATTCATTGAGTCAGATATATTTGATACATGACTACATACAGAAACAGTACCAGGGGCTCCTCTCTATGACACACACACACTTTATCCCTTTCATATATTTAAAATACACCCTCAACCTTAATCCAACCACGACATACTCACATTCCACTACACACACATACAGGCAAACAAGACCAAAACACAGGCTGCACACTCACTGTTTGTCAATGTAACAGGGCTTTATATCACAGCACCATTCCATGCATCTCAACCGGATAATGAGGCGATAAGGGGAGATTCTTTTTAGCCATCTCAGCTTGAGGTGACGATAAGAGATTTGAGCTCAGCAAGCTGTGGTCCAATGTGTGTACAGATGTCTCAGTGTAATTTGTGTCTCTGTACTCGGATGGCTTGTTATTATTACTATCATTATACTAACTGGGTTGCATGGTGGATCTTGAGATCTGTAGTAGTGGATGTGTTTACCCACACCCTCTCTCCATCCTGGGGGAAATGGAATCTAGGTCAGTCGCTTCTCCTGAATGAATTCTGCCTCTGACTGGTCCCTCCCCCTGCTCTGCTCAGAACCAGATCTGGCTCACATAAAAACCCTCCCCTCGGTGAGGGACACCCCCACACTCAGACAGCGATTGGCCTGGACGGCTTAGAGCTCCACCTGTTGCCGCCGCCTCATTGACACACGCTGCCTGCTGTCGTTCTGATTGGTCGGGCTACGGGGGGGGGGGGGGGGGGGGGGTCTTGTTTCTGTGGGATGGTTGCTGTGGCGCAGGAGAAGAACTGTGTGCACACGGGGATCCCCTCCAATCTGAGGCAGTCAGGGCAACTCCCGAACCAAGCGTCACAATGGCATACGCGTCAAATTGCAACGCGATCAAATGCGACTGTATATTCACCCTTAAGTCTCTCACAGCCCCTTAAATCTATATTATATATTATATTACTTCAATAGCCTTGATCATTTTGCAGCACTTGTTGTTTCCTTGATCAGCAGGTGGTTTCTGTTTTGTCAAAGTATCTTGTTGTTTACATGCTACATGACATAGGCCTATATTTGTACAGCTGCACAGCGATTGAGTTTATAGTTGGGTGCTTATGCTCCGTTAGTTTACATCCCTAACCAGTAACCGCAAGGCCACACTACTGCTTTTACAGTATTACAAGCATTTCGCCACGCTCACAGCAACATCCGCTAAATATATGTATATGTGACCAATAACATTTGATTTGAATAAAGTAAAAACAAATCATATCTGATCAGAGATGCTAAAATGTCTCTACACTTTCTACTTACGTTTTCTATCACCATCTCATTTTCCAATGTGTCCCACTCCCATCATTCGTTTCATTCCTCTGTTTTCATTTGAGATCCACTGTTATTAGTAAATGCAGGTGAACATGTAACAGTTGGCAGTGTCCTCTTACACTTTTCGGAGAACATTACTTTCATCTACGTGATGAGGATAAAGGCTAAACTAAACGGCTCACACCAGGACATGAAGATCAGGGCCCAGTTTCCCCAATAACATTTTAAGGCTTAAGTTCATCGTAAGAACCGTCGTAGGAGCATCGTTAAATCTCAGAGCTTTCTCCCAAATAACCATCGCTATTAAAGTTGCACGTGAAAACGCTCGTAATCTAAACGGTTGGCTCAGACCAGTAGAACAGCTAAATGCGTCGTCAGATGCTTTTTTTTGTCCACTTCATACACAGAAGATCTCCGCTAAACATGTCTATGTGACTGCGATAACATCAGAACAAAGTTGACAGTCAAATACAAAGTTGCGAATGTCTTTGCATTTAATACTAACAAAGGACGTATAAAAAAAAAATAGATAACTTCAAATGAAAACCGAGATGACTCTGCATTCAAATATAAACAGTAATCTATAGGCCTATTTCAATCCTATTGAAATACATTTCATGTTCAATCAATTGAGGTTTATTTAGCTTACTTGTAGGCTACTGTCTGTAATTTGTCTCAACATATTTCATGATGTGTGACAACGTGTGCAATGAGGTGTATTAGTGCATTTTTTATTGGGTAAGCATTAGAATAAGCCGCCTCAATATTTGCAGCCGTATATGTGAGAATATCTCTCTAGGGGCTGATCTGTTGTCAGTATTGGGAAATAATTATAACGTTTAAGGAAAGATTTGAATGGAGAAAACTGATCCGAGAGCAGCGCTTCCTTTCTTTCGATCCTATCAGTGTCGACACATGCTCCAACAACGCACTTAGCAACCGTAATCTCTGCGTGGTGTTTTTGGGAAACTTATTTTACGTTTGTAGGAAAGATGCATCATGTTAAAACACACATAAGCCTAAACTATCAGGGAACTGACCGCAAATTCCTTTGCCATATGTAAACAAGGTCTTTGCGGGCTTTTAAAAAGCTTTAAGAAGAAAACAGATGAGCAGACACTGTAGAACGCAGATACTGTAGAACGCAGATACTGTAGAACGCAGATACTGTAGAACGGAGATGCTGTAGAACGCAGATACTGTAGAACGCAGACACTGTAGAACGCAGACACTGTAGAACGCAGACACTGTAGAACGCAGACACTGTAGAACGCAGATACTGTAGAACACAGATACTGTAGAGCGCAGATACTGTAGAATGCAGATACTGTAGAACACAGATACTGTAGAATACAGATGCTGTAGAACACAAATGCTGCAGAACGCAGATACTGCAGAACGCAGATACTGTAGAACGCAGATACTGTAGAACACAGATTCTGTAGAATGCAGATACTGTAGAACTCAGAATGCAGATACTGTAGAACGCAGAATGCAGATACTGTAGAACACAGATACTAGAACTGCGCCATGTCCATGTGGAGAGGAGAAGGCCCAAATCAAATCTTGCTAACCAGCAGTCCCATGTTTGCAGGCAGCCCCCCAGGCGAGTATTCATGGATGCCAAGGGAAGACAGGCTTCACCAAAAATGTAGCAAGAAAAAAAGTTCTCTTTCTCTCTGTGTTTCATAATTTTCCTTCAATTCGCAAGAGGATGAATGTATCTCACTGGAGAAAGCATTAGAGAGAGAAAAACAGCGCCCCTCTGTCTCTGTATGTGTATGCCATGTATCTGATGCTGTCTGGTCATAAAGAGTATGACATTGTTGCCGCCTGTAGCATTGAAGGCAACGGAAGCCAGAGAGCATTTAGCCTCCTTTGATATTAAAAAAAAAAAAAATTAATAGCCAATCATCGTTGAGCTAAACTGAGTGAGCTCAACTGTGATTGATCCTGGTGCACCATAAAAAAAAGTGTAAAGGGAAGCCAGTTTGGATTTGGCTTCACTCCTATTACATCGCATCGATAGAAATACGTGATTGACAGAAACAACTTGAATTGTTGCATATTATTGGGTTGTTGTCCTCCCGTGTCTGGCTAGCAAAAAATGTCCCTTTCCTAAATTAGCCATGGATAGAGATAGGGATTTGGCCTTGTGGTTTTACTTAATTCTCCGTACTGGCCAATGACTATAACGACGATTCTGATCCAACCATAAATTCATAAATTGTGCCCCTGGACTGAGAGGATGGAAGTTCAACATGTAGCTAGATGTAGAAGGCTACTGTTAACTAGCTAACATTGCCCATGAAAGGAAGTTAGGCTAGCGAGCAAGCATTTTAGCCAGGTAGCCTAGAACAACAGAAACTAAAAGCGTGTACAGTATGACAGAATGATACTGAGTGAACATATTTTTTCTACTTGCACACACACACACACACACACACACACACACACACACACACACACACACACACACACACACACACACACACACACACACACACACACACACACACACACACACACCAGAACCATGGAAAGCCACATCATATATAGATTACATTGACTGGACTAAATAGTTTTTGGTATATTTTACTTGTCACTGTATTAGACTAAGCAGAGGTGATTTGATCATGATGAAATGTTGAAGTTGAAATGGTGCTGGAATAGGGGTGGCAGCTCCTGTTTTCTTTGCGACTCTACGTGGTTCTAAATCAATAGTTGTTTAGTGGTCCAAAAATGTCAGAAACATTACCTTGTTAGACCATGCTGTAGGTCATGTAACTGTTTGTTACATGCAATATGCTTTGTGGACTTCACCAGACAGAGGTTGCTCTCCGGTTTTGTGATGAAACCAAGGTGTGGTTGAATTTATTCTGCCACTGTGTCTTCTTATTGTCTTGGCCTTAGGCATACAGTGCCTTCGGAAAATATTCTGACCCCTTGACTTTTTCCACATTTTGTTATGTTACAGCCTTATTCTAAAATTGATTAAATAAATACAAAGCCTGAGCAATCAACACACAATACCCCATAATGACATCACAATACCCCATAATGACATCACAATACCCCATAATGACAAAGCGAAAAAAGGTTGTTAGAAATTTGGGCAAATGTTTAAAATAAAAAAACAGAAATGCCTTATTTACATAAGTATTCAGACCATTTGCTATGAGACTCGGAATTGAGCTCAGGTGTATCCTGTTTCCATTGATCATCCTTGAGATGTTTGTACAACTTGATTGAAGTCCACCTGTGGTAAAGTCAATCGATTGGACATGATTTAGAAAGGCACACACCTGTCTATATAAGGTCCCACATTGACAGTGCATGTCAGAGCCAAAACCAAGCCATGAAGTCGAAGGAATTGTTCATAGAGCTCCGAGACAGGATTGTGTCGAGGCACAGATCTGTGGAAGGGTACCAAAACATTTCTGCAGCATTGAAGGTCCCCAAGAACACAGTGGCCTCCATCATTCTTAAATGGAAGAAGTTTGGAACCACCAAGAGTCTATCTAGAGCGGCTGCCCAGCCAAACAGAGCAATCGGGGGAGAAGGGCTTTGGTCAGGGAGGTGACCAAGAACCCGATGGTCACTCTGACAGAGCTCTAGAGTTCCTCTGTGGAGATGGGAGAACCTTCCAGAAGGACAACCATCTCTGCAGCATTCCACCAATCAGGCCTTTATGGTAGAGTGGCCAGATGAAAGCCACTCCTCAGTAAAAGGCACAGGACAGCCCGCTTGGAGTTGTCAAAAGGCACCTAAAGACTCTCAGACCATGCGACACTAGATTATCTGGTCTGATGAAACCAAGATTGAACTCTTAGGCCTGAATGCGTCGCGTCTGGAGGAAACCTGGCACCATCCCTATGGTGAAGCATGGTAGCCTAGTAGTTAGAGTGTTGGGCCAGTAACTGAAAGGTTGCTAGATTGAATCCCCAAGCTGACGAGGTCAAAATCTGTCGTTCTGCCCCTGAACAAGGCAGTTAACCCACTGTTCCTAGGCCGTCGTTGTAAATAAGAATGTATTCTTAACGGACTTGCCTCGTTAAATAAAGGTTAAATACATTTAAATACATTTAAAATGGTGGCGGCAGCATCATGCGGTGGGGGTGTTTTTCAGTGGCAAAGATGAACGGAGGAAAGTACAGAGAGATCCTTGATGAAAACCTGCTCCAGAGCGCTTAGGACCTCAGACTGGGGCGAAGGTTCACCTTCCAAAAGGACAACGACCCTAAGCACACAGCCAAGACATGACTTTGGGACAAGTCTCTGAATGTCCTTGAGTGGCCCAGCCAGTGCCTTGACTTGAACCCGATCGAACATCTCTGGAGAGACCTGCAAATAGCTGTACAGCAACACTCCCCATCCAACCTGACAGAGCTTGAGAGGATCTGCAGAGAGGAATGGGAGAAACTCCCCAAATACAGGTGTGCCAAGCTTGTAATGTCATACCCAAGAAGACTCAAGGCTGTAATTGCTGCCAAAGGTGCTTCAACGAAGTACTGAGTAAAGGGTCTGAATACTTATGTAAATGTGCTATTTCATTATTGTCTTGTTTTTTTACATTTGCAAGTGTTTTTGCTTTGTCATTATGGGGTATTGTGTGTAGATTGATGAGGGAAATAAACAATTGAATACATTTTTGAGTAAGGCTGTAGCCTAACAAAATGTGGAAAAATTCAAGGGGTCTGAATACTTTCTGAAGGCACCGTATATATCACAGTGTCAAGGCATATGAACTAACAGGTTATAGAGTAAACAACACAATTATCACAACTCACTGGCTTCCCCAGTGATTTTACCTACGCACTGCTACTGGCCGCCCCATGGCCCTAAAGGCCGCCCCATGGCCCTAAAGGCAGCCCCACGGCCCTAAAGGCAGCCCCACGGCCCCAAAGGCAGCCCATGGCCCTAAAGGACGCCCCACGGCCCTGAAGGCAGCCCCACGGCCCTGAAGGCAGCCCCACGGCCCTGAAGGCAGCCCCACGGCCCTGAAGGCAGCCCCACGGCCCTGAAGGCAGCCCCATGGCCATGAAGGCAGCCCCATGGCCCTAAAGGCAGCCCCATGGCCCTGAAGGCAGCCCCATGGCCCTGAAGGCAGCCCCATGGCCCTGAAGGCAGCCCCATGGCCCTAAAGGACTCCCTATGATGAAATAAAAGTCTGTACGCACATCCAACATCCAATGATTGTAACAAACATTGGCCACCTGGGCTGAAAATAAATGTAGGCCTACATAAACATCATTCATGGCCATCAGGAGCAGTGGGTTTGAATGACCTGAGCAGAGCCACACTCTCTAGAAGACAATGTTTGATTTGTTCATCCACATGGCTGGACTCAACCTCATGTACACTGGACTCAACCTCATGTACACTGCACTCAACCTCATGTACACTGCACTCAACCTCATGTACACTGCACTCAACCTCATGTACACTGCACTCAACCTCATGTACACTGCACTCAACCTCATGTGCACTGGACTCAACCTCGTGCACACTGGACTCAACCTCATGCACACTGGACTCAACCTCATGTACACTGCACTCAACCTCATGTACACTGGACTCAACCTCATGTACACTGCACTCAACCTCATGTACACTGCACTCAACCTCATGTACACTGCACTCAACCTCATGTACACTGCACTCAACCTCATGTACACTGCACTCTGGCTGCACGGCTCATTCAATCTCACTGCTGCTGACGTTTCATGTGTTTACAGCTTAGCCCTTAGAGACTGCATGGATTCTACAAGGTGTCGAAAGCATTCCACAGGGATGCTGGCCCATGTTGACTCTAATGCTTCCCACAATTAAGTCATGTCCTTTGGGTGGTAGACCATTCTTGATACACGGTAAACTGTTGAGTGTGAATAACCCAGCAGCGTTGCAGTTCTTGACACAAACCGGTGCGCCTGGCACCTACTACCATACCCTGTTCAAAGGCACTTAAATATTTTGTCTTGCCCATTCACCCTCTGAATGTCACACATACACAATCCTACTCTTCATCTATACTGATTGAAGTGGTTTTAACAAATAACATCAATAAGGGATCATAGCTTTCACGTGGTCAGACTATGTCATGGAAAGAGGAGGTGTTCATGATGTTTTGTTCACTCAGTGTACACCACCCGGTGCATATTGGGTCGTTTTTTTCTGTAGTTGAATAGAATGTTGGCGTAGTTGTGTGTTGTCGTGTTGTTTGTTTTCTTAGCTGTGTGGTGCACAGCATTATTTAGCTGTGTTGTTTGTTTTCTTAGCTGTATGGTACGCATCATTATTTGTTGTAGTTGTGTAGTATTTTCCTGTGATTGTTGGTTGTTGCATAATGGTCTTGTTTGTTTGTGTAGTTGTGCGTTAAGTAGCATTTCTCATAGCGGTTTAGTAGGCCTGTCTTCCCCTAGCTACTTGAGTTACAGGCTATGTTTGCGTATCTAGTCTCGTTGTTCAACACTTACCATCCGAATTTACCCTGCAGCCCCTGCAGACCAAGGTGGGGCTGTGCTCCACTGTCTCAGAGGAAATGCTCAGCTTGGTAGCCGGGTCCCTCCTGGGTTTGGGTGGGGGCTGCTTACGGGAGGTAGGGCTGCCCACCTCCTCCTCCCCACCATCGTTACTGCCCCCGCCCACCGAGTTTAGTGACTGGGAGCGCACGGCAAAGCCCGGCCAGCAAGCAAGCTGCGGGGGGGCTGGCATGGTCATGGAGCCCATGTGCAGGTGCTTCTCCTCGGTCACCACCTCTTCGCCCATCCTGACAGAGAGAGAGAGGGAGAGAGAGAGAAATGTTTGTTATGATACATGACGAATGGCTATACTATTGACAGCATCTTGACTGGCTGCATCACTGCTTGGAATGTCAACTACTTAGCATCCGACCGCAAGGCGCTACAGAGGGTAGTACGCACGCCCCAGAACATCACTGAGGCTGAGCTCCCTGCCATCCAGAACCTCTAGACCAGGTGGTGTCAGAAGAAGGACCAACGTTTCGGCATAAACGCTTATTGAGGAAGGCACAGTGATGCTGAAACGTCTGTGTTTCACCCAATAAATTACTGGGAGTTTATATATACACTACCATTCAAAAGTTTGGGGTCACTAGGAAAAGTCCTTCATTTCTCAGAACAAGAATAGACTGACAAGTTTCAGAAGAAAGTCCTTTGTTCCTTGCCATTTTGAGCCTGTAATCGAACCCACAAATGCTGATGCTCCAGATACTCAACTAGTCTAAAGCCCAGTTTTATTTCTTCTTTAATCAGAACAACAGTTTTCAGCTGTGCTAGCATACAGTAGTTGCAAAAGGGTTTTCAAATGATCAATTAGCCTTGTTTAAAATGACTTGGATTAGCTAACACAACGTGCTATTGGAACACAGGAGTGATGGTTGATGATAATGGGCCTCTGTACGTCTATGTAGATATTCCATTAAAGATCAGCCGTTTCCAGCTACAATAGTCATTTACAACATTAACACTGTCTACACTGTATTTCTGATCAATTTGATGTTGTTTTAAAGTTGATGTTGTGCTTTTCTTTAAATATATTTATAAAATGGGTAGTTTGAGCTCTGAATGCTGATTGGCTGACAGCCATGGTATATCAGACCGTAATACCACGGGTATGACAAAACATGTATTTTTACTGCTCTAATTACATTGGTAACCAGTTTATAACAGCAATAAGGCACCTCAGGGGGGTTGTGGTATATGGCCAATACACCACGGCTAAGGGCTGTATCCAGGTACTCCGCGTTGCTTCGTGCCTAAGAACAGCCCTTAGTCGTGGTATATTGGCCATATACCACACCCCCTCGTGCCTTATTGCTTAAATATAGAGTGTGCGAATGTCTTTATTTAATTTCATAACACTCAAAAAGAGTAAACAGATGTAGTTAGTTACTGTGACAAAGATGTATGTTTAAAGGTGGAATCTGCATTAGGGGAAAACAGCGCCAATAGCCCACCGCTGTTATTGTTTTATCATGCAGCGTGGTAAAACAACAATCTGTACATATTGGTGATTGTTTTATCATGCAGCGTGGTAAAACAACAATCTGTACATATTGGTTATTGTTTTATCATGCAGCGTGGTAAAACAACAATCTGTACATATTGGTTATTGTTTTATCATGCAGCGTGGTAAAACAACAATCTGTACATATTGGTTATTGTTTTATCATGCAGCGTGGTAAAACAACAATCTGTACATATTGGTTATTGTTATATCATGCAGCATGGTAAAACAACAATCTGTACATATTGGTTATTGTTTTATCATGCAGCGTGGTAAAACAACAATCTGTACATATTGGTTATTGTTTTATCATGCAGCGTGGTAAAACAACAATCTGTACATATTGGTTATTGTTTTATCATGCAGCGTGGTAAAACAACAATCTGTACATATTGGTTATTGTTTTATCATGCAGCGTGGTAAAACAACAATCTGTACATATTGGTTATTGTTTTATCATGCAGCGTGGTAAAACAACAATCTGTACATATTGGTTATTGTTATATCATGCAGCGTGGTAAAACAACAATCTGTACATATTGGTTATTGTTTTATCATGCAGCGTGGTAAAACAACAATCTGTACATATTGGTTATTGTTTTATCATGCAGCGTGGTAAAACAACAATCTGTACATATTGGTTATTGTTTTATCATGCAGCGTGGTAAAACAACAATCTGTACATATTGGTTATTGTTTTATCATGCAGCGTGGTAAAACAACAATCTGTACATATTGGTTATTGTTTTATCATGCAGCGTGGTAAAACAACAATCTGTACATATTGGTTATTGTTATATCATGCAGCGTGGTAAAACAACAATCTGTACATATTGGTTATTGTTTTATCATGCAGCGTGGTAAAACAACAATCTGTACATATTGGTTATTGTTTTATCATGCAGCGTGGTAAAACAACAATCTGTACATATTGGTTATTGTTTTATCATGCAGCGTGGTAAAACAACAATCTGTACATATTGGTTATTGTTTTATCATGCAGCGTGGTAAAACAACAATCTGTACATATTGGTTATTGTTTTATCATGCAGCGTGGTAAAACAACAATCTGTACATATTGGTTATTGTTTTATCATGCAGCGTGGTAAAACAACAATCTGTACATATTGGTTATTGTTTTATCATGCAGCGTGGTAAAACAACAATCTGTACATATTGGTTATTGTTTTATCATGCAGCGTGGTAAAACAACAATCTGTACATATTGGTTATTGTTTTATCATGCAGCGTGGTAAAACAACAATCTGTACATATTGGTTATTGTTTTATCATGCAGCATGGTAAAACAACAATCTGTACATATTGGTTATTGTTTTATCATGCAGCATGGTACAACAATCTGTACATATTGGTTATTGTTTTATCATGCAGCGTGGTAAAACAACAATCTGTACATATTGGTTATTGTTTTATCATGCAGCGTGGTAAAACAACAATCTGTACATATTGGTTATTGTTTTATCATGCAGCATGGTAAAACAACAATCTGTACATATTGGTTATTGTTTTATCATGCAGCATGGTAAAACAACAATCTGTACATATTGGTTATTGTTTTATCGTGCAGCGTGGTAAAACAACAATCTGTACATATTGGTTATTGTTTTATCATGCAGCGTGGTAAAACAACAATCTGTACATATTGGTTATTGTTTTATCATGCAGCATGGTAAAACAACAATCTGTACATATTGGTTATTGTTTTATCATGCAGCATGGTACAACAACAATCTGTACATATTGGTTATTGTTTTATCATGCAGCGTGGTAAAACAACAATCTGTACATATTGGTTATTGTTTTATCATGCAGCGTGGTAAAACAACAATCTGTACATATTGGTTATTGTTTTATCATGCAGCGTGGTAAAACAACAATCTGTACATATTGGTTATTGTTTTATCATGCAGCGTGGTAAAACAACAATCTGTACATATTGGTTATTGTTTTATCATGCAGCGTGGTAAAACAACAATCTGTACATATTGGTTATTGTTTTATCATGCAGCATGGTAAAACAACAATCTGTACATATTGGTTATTGTTTTATCGTGCAGCATGGTACAACAACAATCTGTACATATTGGTTATTGTTTTATCATGCAGCATGGTACAACAACAATCTGTACATATTGGTTATTGTTTTATCATGCAGCATGGTACAACAACAATCTGTACATATTGGTTATTGTTTTATCATGCAGCGTGGTAAAACAACAATCTGTACATATTGGTTATTGTTTTATCATGCAGCATGGTAAAACAACAATCTGTACATATTGGTTATTGTTTTATCATGCAGCATTGTACAACAACAATCTGTACATATTGGTTATTGTTTTATCATGCAGCATGGTAAAACAACAATCTGTACATATTGGTTATTGTTTTATCTTGCAGCATGGTAAAACAACAATCTGTACATATTGGTTATTGTTTTATCATGCAGCATGGTACAACAACAATCTGTACATATTGGACTCTTCTATCACACGTGCGATGACGTCAGAGGGGAAAACTCTGTGTTTGTTGTTTGCACTAACTTCTTGGTTGTTGTAATATCTCTAACAGAAGTGGCTGTTTCACCATGAAGGATTCCAGCTTTAAAAAACTTAATACATCAGTCCTTCCCTCTGGAATAGCACACAGTGGTCTACTGGGATGTGTGTGTGTGTGTGTGTGTGTGTGTGTGTGTGTGTGTGTGTGTGTGTGTGTGTGTGTGTGTGTGTGTGTGTGTGAGATGTGTGTGTGTCTGGGTGTGCGGGTTTCTGCACCTAGTCTCTTTGTGAAGGCTCAAATGATGGAAGCGACCAATAATGAGAACCACATTGGTGCCAATCAGCCGAGAGAAAATCTCTCTGTGGGTTGCCATTGATTTGTGTTTAACTCTGCGCACGGTTAGCTCAGCGCTCCCAAAACCCAGAGGCCCAGAGACACGATGGAAGTCCCCCACTCCAGCCACCGTCAATCCCCCTTTAAATACAAGGATGATTGGTCTGAATAGAGCGGCTGTTGTGGCAGGGTGGGGCTTTTGACAGTCACAGGACTGTACTGGCCAGAGAGTACAGAGTAGATTTCGGACTCTCACTGCCAAATGGTGGAGACTTTAGCGTCATTTAGCGTCAAAACAAAATAGCCGAACAACTATTGTCTCTCCAACAACACAACTAGGGCACTTTTTGCATATGCACACACCAACTCACACAGTGGCCACTGAAACTGCTGTGCGTCGTCCACACTGTGTTGAATATGTAATTCCTTCTCAGTGCATCTTTCTCAGTTGGCGCTCAAGTACAACTCAAACTCCTCACTGGACTGGAGTTTTCATCATTAAGTCCCAGAGTTTATCCAGTAATGACATACAATAAATCAATGCTTTAGTCCAAATAAAAAAGTAGTTGTGACATTTAAGTGACGATTTGTGCTCACAAGTGCTTGGATGGGTGGTTGTGGGTGAGCGGAGGTGTTTGGGTGTGTGTGTGAGACTTTGCTGACTCCCACTGACTCTGAGCCAGCTGCTGAGCTGGGGGTTGGGGGGGTCACTGGTCAGGGGCTTAACTTTGCCTAGCAACTGGGTATCCACAGACACCAGACACAAAACCAGCCTCCGGACTGCTCCACATAACAAACGCACACGTGCACACCTCAAACATACTCAGGAGACTACAACTCCCAAGTCTCAAACTCCCATCTGTAGTCCTTAACCCGCAGACCTCCCTTGAGTGCTGACATATAACGGCTATCGTCCTCCAGCTGTCAAACCTATCACACATATCACCTGAGGATTCCCAAGACCTCAGGGCATCAATCACGACAGTGGAGCGCTACCAGTCAGACCCATGATAGATGTGGCATTGAACTCGCATTTTTTCAAGATCAGGAAGAGAAAGAAAAATCCCACGGCTCTCCGTGTGTATTCCTGTTTAAGCCTGGTGCCCAGAGGAGCTTTGCACTAGCTGATGTTATGTAGCCCAGACAGTGGACATTTTCAAAACACTCTCTTTGCAAACTTTTATATTGTTCTTTTTTAAATCATAAAACACACTAAACCTGGTCTCTGAAAGGCAGGAGTTGTTTTCCCCATGTAGTAAATCAAGTAACGTAGCTTTTGAACTTTAATTAATCAAGTCTGCAGAAATTATCATAATAACCTATGTAATAACATGAACCTATGTAATAACATGAACCTATGTAATAACATGAACCTATGTAATAACATGAACCTATGTAATAACATGAACCTTTGTAATAACCTGAACCTTTGTAATAACATGAACCTTTGTAATAACATGAACCTTTGTAATAACATGAACCTTTGTAATAACATGAACCTTTGTAATAACATGAACCTATGTAATAACATGAACCTATGTAATAACATGAACCTACGTAATAACATGAACCTTTGTAATAACATGAACCTACGTAAGAACATTAGAATTTGAAAAAAACGTCCAGGAAATATGGAAATGTGGCTTTACATGAACAGGGTGGTACTTTATTCATATACTCTGTAGAAATGGTAACAATAAGGTAATAATACCATTCATAGGTCATAAGAATTAAACTCTGCTTCTACCACACAGCTGTCTGCAGGAAAACACTCGTGAATATTAACACAGTAGTGCGTGTCAGGTGTTTAACTGGTGGAGTTATATATAGGATATTTACCAGTGATTGGCTGGACCACAGATCACAGGTGCACTTGGAACAGTTGGATGGAGGGTTGTCATTGGGCAGTTCTGGTTTTGTGTAAATAGGCTACTTGAGTCTCTATGGGACATGGAATGCACAACACGACACCAACAAGTGATAGAACTGGGTTTATGTATGTGTGTGTGTGTGTGTGTGTGTGTGTGTGTGTGTGTGTGTGTGTGTGTGTGTGTGTGTGTGTGTGTGTGTGTGTGAGACAACAAACACAGTGATATGCACAGACTTTTTCCTCACACACACACACACACACACACACACACACAAACCCAGTTAGTTTGTTTGTTGGTGTTGTATTGTGCGTTCAAACAGAGACTCAAGTGTTGACCCAGAACCAGAACTGCCCAGCTACAACCCTGTGTGTATATCCCTGTGTGTGAATAACTACTCTTTCAGATACAAGGAAAACACCAATGGGATGGCAATACACGCAGGAAGAACCTCCTCACTCAAACCCGACGTGGTGATCTGATTGGCCTGTGGCTGTTCCAGCTGTCACCAGGCAGAACACATCTCCTGCTAGCAAGCAATTCACACTTAATCTCCTTCTAACAGGTTTTTTTTTTCTCTGCCCTCCCTCTCCTATCTTTCTGTCTCTCCCATTCTCTCTCTCCCTCCGTCAGCTACTGTAAAAATGGGTTGTCTCATTGACCTACTAATAGGCCTCATGAAAAATCCAGCTATCATTTCATATTCTTCCTCTAGCTACTGGGCATTAATATTTTACATTGACAACAGCTGAGAGACGGCTAGAGAAATATCGGGACACTAGATATCACTTTCACCTCCCATGGAATTGACACAGAGTTAGGATGACAGACTCGCTTTTTGGTGTGCTAACTTTTGGTGTGTGTTTTGAGTGAAAAGTTATACGAGTTTGTTCTACACTCCATAAAAAAAATCATATCAATCAAAATCATATGACTGAAGGACCTAGGATTTTGCGCTTGAAAACGTGGACTTGCTCAAATAGAATTTGCTCATGGACATGTACTCGTATAAACAGTGTTGTGAGTATACAGATAACAAATAGAAAAAAGGACACAGCTGACACCCCTCTATAATATTAGGAGTCAACTGCAGTTGGAGTCAGCTTTACTATCAGAACAAGTGACTAAATGACCATAAGCTTTAAGGCTCTGCATACACTCAACAATCTCAACAACATTTGCAGAGCTTACAAGTGGGGTATACCACAAAGCAGGTTCAATGAGTTAGCCAGCTAAACGTGCCTAAACAGTCTGAAATATTATTATTTATTGTTTTGAAGATATACTTGAAATGGGTACGGTATAATTGACTCAACAACTAAAAAAAAAACATCTAAGTTTAGTTTTCTTATTGAACCAGAAAATGAATAGTTATTTGTGATTATTTATCAAAGTTAGCTGGCTAACTCATTGAGCCTGCTTTGTAGTACAGCTCTCAGGTGAAAGCCATCAATACCCTACGAGGTTTAAGATAACAAGGTAACCAGACATCATTGATGCCACAGCTGATGAGCGATGACTGTTCCAGCTTTGAAAACATATCTCTCAGATGTTGCAGAGACTTTGGCAACATGTAGAAAGGGAATCTGTCGAGGAACTCTCCTTCCACTGTCAGCATGTAGCATTAGAAAGCACACACAGACACACACAAGCAGACCCCACCAGCTCTATATCCACTGAGTCTGCTATGATCTATCACTGGCGAACCACACACTTCGACTCCACAGCACCTACTTGTTGACACACAACCAAGGCTTGTGGTCTCCACGTGCTGCCCACGTTGTGCGCCCGCTTGCTATTCGCTGAGCTTTCAGATGCCCACGTGGTGCGCCCGCTTGCTATTCGCTGAGCTTTCAGATGCCCACATGGTGCGCCTGCTTGCTATTCGCTGAGCTTTCAGATGCCCACATGGTGCGCCTGCTTGCTATTCGCTGAGCTTTCAGATGCCCACGTGGTGCGCCCGCTTGCTATTCGCTGAGCTTTCAGATGCCCACGTGGTGCCGCTACATATTCGCTTTCATCGGGACAGAGAGCGAAAGAGGACAAAAAAACATTTGCAAGATGTTCCAACGTCTTGTAGGACTGTTTTATAAACAATGTATCAGACGACTGAAATGACCAACTTTCAGTTAGTGAACATGTATGCCTGGTTTTGAGTTTTGGATCACATATCTTCCATCATTAACCAGTTAACACGTATGTAACGATTGTCGTTGGTGGAATAAGGTGAGGACCAAGGTGCAGCGTGGTACATGTTCGGCATTTTATTAAATATAACTGAACACTAGATAACAAAAGGCACAACTGAAACAGCTCCGTCAGGTGCAACACACACTAAACAGAAAATAACTACCCACAACCCATAGCGGGAAAACAGGCTGCCCAAGTATGGTTCTCAATCAGAGACAACGACAGGCAGCTGACCCTGATTGAGTACCACACCCGGCCAAAAACAAAGAAATAGAAAAACATAGAAAAACGAACATAGAACGCCCACCCTAGTCACACCCTGGCCTAACCAAAATAGAGAATAAAAAGCCTCTCTATGGCCAGGGCCTGACAGTGTAACCTTGCCTATAGTTCTGTTGATAGGTCCTATGTTAAAAACAACTATACACAAACCACACACTTAGTGTATTTATATCCAATAGTGAACGTGGGCTCATTCATCGATTTTATGACCACAATCCCCCTAATTCTAGCCTGGTCCCAGATCTGTTTGTGCTCCTGTGGCCGCTGTCATCTGTTTGTGCTATCTTGCCAAGTCCTATGGTCCTATGGCTATACGACACAAACAGACCTGAGACCAGGCTACCCTAACACTACTCTCCGAATCAGAAGTAGACCAGGCTACCCTAACACTACTCTCCACATCAGAAGTAGACCAGGCTACCCTAACACTACTCTCCACATCAGAAGTAGACCAGACTACCCTAACACTACTCTCCAAATCATAAGTAGACCAGACTACCCTAACACTACTCTCCAAATCAGAAGTAGACCAGACTACCCTAACACTACTCTCCAAATCAGAAGTAGAGCAGGCTACCCTAACACTACTCTCCAAATCAGAAGTAGAGCAGTCTACCCTAACACTACTCTCCAAATCACAAGTAGACCAGGCTACCCTAACACTACTCTCCATATCAGAAGTAGACCAGGCTACCCTAACACTACTCTCCAAATCACAAGTAGACCAGGCTACCCTAACACTACTCTCCATATCAGAAGTAGACCAGGCTACCCTAACACTACTCTCCATATCAGAAGTAGAGCAGGCAAGGACAACCTCTAGCCAAGGACAAGTCCTAAATAAGTCAGGAAGTGACAAATTAACTCTACTCCCTAGAGAGGCCTGCGCCAACCCACTGGCACCCCAAAATATGGCAATATGCCATAGTCAAAGAGATACACACACACACACACAACCCGTTAACACACCCACACAACCCATTAACACACACACACACACACAACCCATTAACACACACACACACACACACACACACACACACACACACACACAAGAAACACATACATTACACAGACTCTTTCCTCTCTGCAGTATGTGTGACGACTCAACAAGTCAGGTAATGACATTTGACCAACGCAGCCAAGACATCGCTTCAAATCAGAATGAAGGGGAAATCTGAAGACTCTGGTTACATGGCATTGTAAAACATCCATGGCTGCCATGGCACAATGCATCAACTTAAACCTGTGACTTTACAGGGATGCAATGTATTAGTGGATCTAGGTATAACTGGACAAGAATGCGGTGTGTTGAGGTGTGTGTGTGTTGAGGTGTGGGTGTGTGGGTGTTGAGGTGTGTTTGTGTTGAGGTGTGGGTGTGTGTGTGTTGAGGTGTGGGTGTGTTGAGGTGTGTGTGTGTGTGTTGAGGTGTGGGTGTGTTGAGGTGTGTTTGTGTTGAGGTGTGGGTGTGTTGAGGTGTAGGTGTGTTGAGGTGTGGATGTGTTGAGGTGTGGGTGTGTTGAGGTGTGGGTGTGTTGAGGTGTGTGTGTGTTGAGGTGTGGGTGTGTTGAGGTGTGGGTGTGTTGAGGTGAGGTGTGGGTGTGTTGAGGTGTGGGTGTGTTGAGGTGTGGGTGTGTTGAGGTGTGGGTGTGTTGAGGTGAGGTGTGGGTGTGTTGAGGTGTGGGTGTGTTGAGGTGTGTGTGTGTTGAGGTGTGTGTGTGTTGAGGTGTGGGTGTGTTGAGGTGTGGGTGTGTTGAGGTGTGTGTGTGTGTGTGTTGAGGTGTGTGTGTGTGTGTGTGTTGAGGTGTGTGTGTGTGTGTGTGTGTGTGTGTGTTGAGGTGTGAGTGTGTTGAGGTGTGGGTGTGTTGAGGTGTGTGGGTGTTGAGGTGTGTGGGTGTGTTGGTGTGTTGAGGTGTGGGTGTGTGTTGAGGTGTGGGTGTGTTGAGGTGTGGGTGTGGGTGTGTTGAGGTGTGGGTGTGGGTGTGTTGAGGTGAGGCGTGGGTGTGTTGAGGTGAGGTGTGGGTGTGTTGAGGTGAGGTGTGTATTATAAGGACTGTCTCTGATGCTTTGTTACATGGCACGTTATTGTGAGAAGACCTCACACGAGTATGACGCAACATCTCACATCTATAGACAAGCATGACCAGTCTGTACGTGTGGATCATTTCTCAAAGTGTCCTGTAGGTGTATGAACGCATTTTAAGACTCCTACCTTTTTATGGCTTCTTCCTGTTTTCTCTTCTTGTCCTGTTTCTCCTGTAGGTAAATCCTGTTCCTCTCATTCCTGCCGTGGTCCAGGTTCTGGGAGACCAGCCTGTTGTAGGTTCCTAGTCCACTATCTTCAACATCCAGTTTCTGGGAGACCAGCCCGTTGTAGGTTCCTAGTCCACTATCTTCAACATCCAGTTTCTGGGAGACCAGCCCGTTGTAGGTTCCTAGTCCACTATCTTCAACATCCAGTTTCTGGGAGACCAGCCCGTTGTAGGTTCCTAGTCCACTATCTTCAACATCCAGTTTCTGGGAGACCAGCCCGTTGTAGGTTCCTAGTCCACTATCTTCAACATCCAGTTTCTGGGAGACCAGCCCGTTGTAGGTTCCTAGTCCACTATCTTCAACATCCAGGTTCTGAGAGACCAGCCCGCTGTAGGCTCTTAGTCCACTATCTTCAACATCCAGGTTCTGAGAGACCAGCCCGCTGTAGGCTCTTAGTCCACTATCTTCAACATCCAGGTTCTGAGAGACCAGCCCGCTGTAGGCTCTTAGTCCACTATCTTCAACATATTGGACAAACCTCAGAGTTTCTTCCTGTTTGGAGCTCATCATTCTTCACAAGCGATCCGACAACCTTCTGGAAAGCATAATAAAGAAATGTTAATGACATCGTGGCTCAGTGACGTTTCTGATGTCTGGTGGCTGGTTTCTGGTTGCTGTGTCTGGTGGCTGGTTTCTGGTTGCTGTGTCTGGTGGCTGGTTTCTGGTTGCTGTGTCTGGTGGCTGGTTTCTGGTTGCTGTGTCTGGTGGCTGGTTTCTGGTTGCTGTGTCTGGTGGCTGGTTTCTGGTTGCTGTGTCTGGTGGCTGGTTTCTGGTTGCTGTGTCTGGTGGCTGGTTTCTGGTTGCTGCGTCTGGTGGCTGGTTTCTGGTTGCTGTGTCTGGTGGCTGGTTTCTGGTTGCTGTGTCTGGTGGCTGGTTTCTGGTTGCTGTGTCTGGTGGCTGGTTTCTGGTTGCTGTGTCTGGTGGCTGGTTTCTGGTTGCTGTGTCTGGTGGCTGGTTTCTGGTTGCTGTGTCTGGTGGCTGGTTTCTGGTTGCTGTGTCTGGTGGCTGGTTTCTGGTTGCTGTGTCTGGTGGCTGGTTTCTGGTTGCTGTGTCTGGTGGCTGGTTTCTGGTTGCTGTGTCTGGTGGCTGGTTTCTGGTTGCTGTGTCTGGTGGCTGGTTTCTGGTTGCTGTGTCTGGTGGCTGGTTTCTGGTTGCTGTGTCTGGTGGCTGGTTTCTGGTTGCTGTATCTGGTGGCTGGTTTCTGGTTGCTGCGTCTGGTGGCCTGCTGGGTTCGTTGCCTGTAAAGGGTTGTTAGTATCTGTGGCAGTTGTTGGTCGAAGTTTCATCAGTATCCCCGGAGCTGTACAATGCAAACCCTGGGACTGCGGTTGAAAATTAGCCGGCTGGCTAAAACCGGCACTTTTACTGAAACGTTGATTAATGTGCACTGTCCCTGTAAAAATACTCAAGCGCACAAACAATTCTGGAGGGGTCCACTATCTAGTCGGTTTTTGTCCTAACTGTTTTCTCACTCTCTGATAAATGACTTCCATTGATAAAGAACTTACTGATGAAATAAGAAAACCAAATGACACAGTAGCTTTAGGGCAACAACAGTACTGAGAAATCCTTTAGAGTCATGCACCACGAACACAGGATATCACACATTGTGGTACTGATCGCATTTATGTGCATTCCTGGATTTACACGAAGAACTGCTGCGATTCCTGATCAAATGATCGGGCTTGTGCTTTTATCTGATTCTCAAAGAAATATGATTCTTTATAGGATTCCTCCACAAACACTTGTGCGTCACAGACGAGCTGCGTGAATTGGAATGCTCCATTGAAAAAAATACTTTCCCCTGACGTCAGATCAACTGCGATCCCTTTGATTTCTTGCTCTCAAGTGAGGAGAATGAACGTTGAACATGACACTGTTTACAGCCACATTCAAACACACCACTGATTTAACACTGTTTACAGCCACACCACTGAGCATCTAATGATGTGTTGTGGGATTCAATGTGTGTGTGTGTCCCGGTAGGTGTGTGTAGATGCAGAGTGTATACCATGCTGTTTGAGGGAGTGAATGTGTGTGTGTGTGTTTATGTGTGTATATATATATACTGTATATATATGTGTGTGTGTGTGTGTGTTTGTTTATGTGGATGTATATATATATATATATATATATATATATCTATACTGTCTCGCCATGAATAACCTGGGTGTTGGGGTTAGTGGGTTTAACTGCATGTGGAGCAGGCGGTTCTGTCTCCCCATGAATAACCTGGGTGTTGGGGCTAGTGGGTTTATCTGCGTGTGGAGCAGGCGGTTCTGTCTCCCCATGAATAACCTGGGTGTTGGGGTTAGTGGGTTTAACTGCATGTGGAGCAGTCGGTTCTGTCTCTCCATGAATAACCTGGGTGTTGGGGTTAGTGGGTTTAACTGCATGTGGAGCAGGCGGTTCTGTCTCTCCATGAATAACCTGGGTGTTGGGGTTAGTGGGTTTAACTGCATGTGGAGCAGGCGGTTCTGTCTCTCCATGAATAACCTGGGTGTTGGGGTTAGTGGGTTTAACTGCATGTGGAGCAGTCGGTTCTGTCTCTCCATGAATAACCTGGGTGTTGGGGTTAGTGGGTTTAACTGCATGTGGAGCAGGCGGTTCCGGTTCGCTACAGAGACTACTCAGTTTTGAATCACTGTCACAGACAGACAAGAGACAGATGGCAGTGGTATAATTACAACTTGTAGCTGTTAATACTGCACAAATGTACCTCAAAGGCTAAGTTTATCATTGGTGCTCAGGCACAGAGTGCTCTTGCAGGATTCAAAACTCTACTGGAGCTGAATTAAGCCTCTGTAATCCCTGTGAACCTGCATCGCTGCACTCAGCTCGTTTATCACATTGTTTTTCAATGAAACCTTGCAGCCGTTTGTCCTCCTCTGGTCTTACACATATTTTCTCTTTCTTTCCTCTCTTCAAATCAGATAAATCTTTGTTTACATACCCTACATTACTCATCTCATATGTATATACTGTACTCTATACCATCTACTGCATCTTGCCTATGCCGTTCTGTACCATCACTCATTCATACTCATTCATATATCTTTATGTACATATTCTTTATCCGTTTACACTTGTGTGTATAAGTTTTGAGTAGTTTTGGACTTGTTAGGTTAGATTACTTCTTAGATATTACTGCATTGTCGGAACTAGAAGCACAAGCATTTCGCTACACTCGCATTAACATCTGCTAACCATGTGTATGTGACCAATACATTTTATTTTATTTTATTTGGATCTGTTGGAGAAGCTCTCAATCTATTCTGTTAAACAAGTTGTTCTGATGCTAACCTACATCCCCTCTTTCCCCTTCTCCTCCCAGCCCTCTCCTCTCGTTGTTCTGCAGCTCTGACGCTAACCTACATCCCCTCTTTCCCCTTCTCCTTCCAGCCCTCTCCTCTCGTTGTTCTGCAGCTCTGACGCTAACCTACATCCCCTCTTTCCCCTTCTCCTTCCAGCCCTCTCCTCTCGTTGTTCTGCAGCTCTGACGCTAACCTACATCCCCTCTTTCCCCTTCTCCTTCCAGCCCTCTCCTCTCGTTGTTCTGCAGCTCTGACGCTAACCTACATCCCCTCTTTCCCCTTCTCCTCTCAGCCCTCTCCTCTCGTTGTTCTGCAGCTCTGACGCTAACCTACATCCCCTCTTTCCCCTTCTCCTCTCAGCCCTCTCCTCTCGTTGGCTGCAGCTGTTGGTTCTCCGAGCTGCAATTTTCTCAAAACAGAAATGACAGCGGCACACTATGTCCGTATCTAGGCAACGGTGTCACACGGGAGAAGGGGATGTTCTCGATCGGTGTCAAAAAAATGTCACTGCCGGCGCACTCATTATACAGAGGATCAGGTAACAAAGGTAAATCCTATTAACTCAATGGCACTGCTAGGGAAAGGTGTGTGTGTGTGTGTGTGTGTGTGTGTGTGTGTGTGTGTGTGTGTGTGTGGTGGTACTTACAGTAGAGCTGTGTCCCTGCTGGCTTGAGGAGGGCCAAAGCAATGTTCTCCAGGTGGGTCCAGTGCGAGACGCAGAACAACTCAGACAGATCTCGGAGCACGTGTACAGAAAGCCACTTCAATCCACAGGGAAGCCCAGTAGCCATTGTACGCTCCCAACAGCTGGGCTTGCTCAAAGGAGTCCTCCAGGGCCAAGGCGGTGACAGGGGGTAGCGAGGCCTGTCGATGCCCAGGCCAGTGCTCCCTCCCCTGGGTAGCCAGAGAGACCCAAGGCCCCTGTCCAAACAATGCTATACTCCAACCCAGGAGCCAGCTTTACACTCATCTGCACACACATGGACAGACCCTACCAGCATCACACACATGGACAGACCCTACCAGCATCACACACATGGACAGACCCTACCAGCATCACACACATGGACAGACCCTACCAGCATCACACACATCGACAGACCCTACCATCATCACCCACACATGGACAGACCATACCAGCATCACACACATGGATAGACCCTACCAGCATCACACACATAGACAGACCCTACCAGCATCACACACATGGACAGACCCTACCAGCATCACACACATCGACAGACCCTACCAGCATCACACACATAGACAGAGCCTACCAGCATCACACACATAGACAGACCCTACCAGCAGCACACACATAGACAGACCCTACCAGCATCACACACATGGACAGACCCTACCAGCATCACACACATAGACAGACCCTACCAGCATCACACACATGGACAGACCCTACCAGCATCACACACATAGACAGACACTACCAGCATCACACACATAGACAGACCCTACCAGCATCACACACATGGACAGACCCTACCAGCATCACACACATGGACAGACCCTACCAGCATCACACACATAGACAGACACTACCAGCATCACACACATAGACAGACCCTACCAGCATCACACACATGGATAGACCCTACCAGCATCACACACATGGACAGACCCTACCAGCATCACACACATAGACAGACACTACCAGCATCACACACATGGACAGACCCTACCAGCATCACACACATGGACAGACCCTACCAGCATCACACACATAGACAGACACTACCAGCATCACACACATAGACAGACCCTACCAGCATCACACACATAGACAGACCCTACCAGCATCACACACTCCTTTTGACATGCAGACTGAACACACACTCCGGCGGCTCCTGGTGGGTTTCTGTCTGAACCGATCCGATGAACTCTTGGCTGTCCGGTTGTGTGTGACCCTCAGATGCAGTTAGTATCCGTAGTTGAGAAGCAGAGCGGTGTGTGTGTCAGGGGGGTGTTCAGACGGATCATCTCTCCGCTGTCTCTCTCATCAACACAGAAATCCACTCCACTAGCCTCAGCAGATGAGACCAGGCTTTATGAGCACGGATCACAAAGAACACGCCTACTCTACCTTCCTTCCTCCCAGCAAATCTCCTGCCTGCCTCCCTGACTCTCTCTCTCTCTACTAGTATCTTTCTGCCCCCCCATCCCCTCTGCCTCCCTGATTCTCTCTCTCTCTCTCTCTCTCTCTCTCTCTCTCTCTCCACTAGTATCTTTCTGCCCCCATCCCCTCTGCCTCCCTGACTCTCTCTCTCTCTACTAGTATCTTTCTGCCCCCATCCCCTCTGCCTCCCTGACTCTCTCTCTCTCTACTAGTATCTTTCTGCCCCCATCCCCTCTGCCTCCCTGACTCTCTCTCTCTCTCTCTACTAGTATCTTTCTGCCCCCCCATCCCCTCTGCCTCCCTGACTCTCTCTCTCTCCACTAGTATCTTTCTGCCCCCCATCCCCTCTGCCTCCCTGACTCTCTCTCTCTCTCTACTAGTATCTTTCTGCCCCCCCCATCCCCTCTGCCTCCCTGACTCTCTCTCTCTCTCTACTAGTATCTTTCTGCCCCCATCCCCTCTGCCTCCCTGACTCTCTCTCTCTCTCTACTAGTATCTTTCTGTCCCCCCATCCCCTCTGCCTCCCTGACTCTCTCTCTCTACTAGTATCTTTCTGCCCCCCATCCCCTCTGCCTCCCTGACTCTCTCTCTCTCTCTCTACTAGTATCTTTCTGCCCCCCCCATCCCCTCTGCCTCCCTGACTCTCTCTCTCTCTCTCTACTAGTATATTTCTGCCCCCCCCATCCCCTCTGCCTCCCTGACTCTCTCTCTCTCTCTCTACTAGTATCTTTCTGCCCCCCCCCATCCCCTCTGCCTCCCTGACTCTCTCTCTCTCTCTCTACTAGTATCTTTCTGCCCCCCCCATCCCCTCTGCCTCCCTGACTCTCTCTCTCTCTCTCTACTAGTATCTTTCTGCCCCCCCCATCCCCTCTGCCTCCCTGACTCTCTCTCTCTCTCTCTACTAGTATCTTTCTGCCCCCCCATCCCCTCTGCCTCCCTGACTCTCTCTCTCTCTCTCTACTAGTATCTTTCTGCCCCCCCCATCCCCTCTGCCTCCCTGACTCTCTCTCTCTACTAGTATCTTTCTGCCCCCATCCCCTCTGCCTCCCTGACTCTCTCTCTCTCTCTACTAGTATCTTTCTGCCCCCCATCCCCTCTGCCTCCCTGACTCTCTCTCTCTCTCTACTAGTATCTTTCTGCCCCCCATCCCCTCTGCCTCCCTGACTCTCTCTCTCTCTACTAGTATCTTTCTGCCCCCCATCCCCTCTGCCTCCCTGACTCTCTCTCTCTCTCTCTACTAGTATCTTTCTGACCCCCCCATCCCCTCTGCCTCCCTGACTCTCTCTCTCTCTCTACTAGTATCTTTCTGCCCCCCCCATCCCCTCTGCCTCCCTGACTCTCTCTCTCTCTCTCTCTACTAGTATCTTTCTGCCCCCCCATCCCCTCTGCCTCCCTGACTCTCTCTCTCTCTCTCTACTAGTATCTTTCTGCCCCCCCCCATCCCCTCTGCCTCCCTGACTCTCTCTCTCTCTCTCTACTAGTATCTTTCTGCCCCCCCCATCCCCTCTGCCTCCCTGACTCTCTCTCTCACTCTCTACTAGTATCTTTCTGCCCCCCCCATCCCCTCTGCCTCCCTGACTCTCTCTCTCTACTAGTATCTTTCTGCCCCCATCCCCTCTGCCTCCCTGACTCTCTCTCTCTCTCTCTACTAGTATCTTTCTGCCCCCCATCCCCTCTGCCTCCCTGACTCTCTCTCTCTCTCTACTAGTATCTTTCTGCCCCCCATCCCCTCTGCCTCCCTGACTCTCTCTCTCTCTACTAGTATCTTTCTGCCCCCATCCCCTCTGCCTCCCTGACTCTCTCTCTCTCTCTCTCTACTAGTATCTTTCTGCCCCCCATCCCCTCTGCCTCCCTGACTCTCTCTCTCTCTACTAGTATCTTTCTGCCCCCATCCCCTCTGCCTCCCTGACTCTCTCTCTCTCTCTCTACTAGTATCTTTCTGCCCCCCCATCCCCTCTGCCTCCCTGACTCTCTCTCTCTCTCTACTAGTATCTTTCTGCCCCCCATCCCCTCTGCCTCCCTGACTCTCTCTCTCTCTACTAGTATCTTTCTGCCCCCCATCCCCTCTGCCTCCCTGACTCTCTCTCTCTCTCTCTACTAGTATCTTTCTGCCCCCCCCCATCCCCTCTGCCTCCCTGACTCTCTCTCTCTCTACTAGTATCTTTCTGCCCCCCATCCCCTCTGCCTCCCTGACTCTCTCTCTCTCTCTACTAGTATCTTTCTGCCCCCCCCATCCCCTCTGCCTCACTGTTGTCTTTCTGTCTATTTATCTGCTTTATATGGCCGCACTGCACTCACTGTGTGTGTTTTTCTCTTTCCAGCACCACGGAGAGTTCTCTTACCAGCAGCCTGGGTAGGTGGGTTGGAGAAGAGGGCGAGGGTGGGGTGGGGGGGGGGGAAATCGGTTCCTCCACTATTGCCACGGTGTGACCTCAATAAACACAGCCTCCTCTCTCTCTCCCCCCCCCCCCTCCCCCAGCTAGTAAACAAGACTGGGATATACACAAAAAAACACAGCACAATGAATTCACTGAGTTACATTCACATGCATGTGTTCACACATGCATACCAAACAACAAACAACTACTCTGTATGCACAAATGCAACAAAAACAACGAATGCACATAGACAACATTTCAGAAAGCACAGAAAAAAAATCAACACATTTGCAGAACACAGCATCACCCTCCATGCAACAATTTAAGCACACTGCACAAAAAAAAAATGCTGTTAACGCTGAAACATCCCTGGGGCAACGCAGACGAATGTACCCAAAGCAGTTAGAGTTAGTGTTGTTGTGTGTTTGTTATGGGATGCTACTGCTGCTAGCTCTGTGTTTACAGTATGACTATCCAACATTGCTTTCCTGAAGGGAATACTCTCTAGTTGTTTGTGTGCTGGGAGGGTTGGGTACGAGGCGTGGGTATGAGGGGTTTGTACGGCTGGATTAACACTGAGGACACAAAGGGATTAGGGGAGTAGCGATCTGTTGTTTTCATCAATCCTACCTTTCGCCCCTCCCCTAAATTTCCCCCTCTCCCCCTCCCTCGGTCTGTGTTGGGACCAAAAATGAGCTGACAGAAGCAGGCGGTGGTGGAATTTAGGTTGGATTAGCAGTGATTTAGGGATGGCAGAGCAGGTAGGGGGCAGTGGAGGAGAGAAAGAGTCAAGGTTAAATGTCACAATAGTGAGTTAGAGATCAGTGTCAATTGAGTTAGTTATAGGGAATTGGGGGGATACCTAGTCAGTTGTACAACTGAATGCATTCAACTAAAATGTGACTTCCGCATTTAACCCAACCCCTCTGAATCAGAGAGGTGCGGGAGAGGGGGGGGGGGTGGCTGCCTTAATCCACATCCACGTCTTCAGCACCCGGGGAACAGTGGGTTAACTGCCTTGTTCAGGGGCAGAACGACCGATTTTCATATTGTCAGCTCGGGGACTCGATCCAACAACCTTTTGGCTGCTTTCTTAGTAGGCTACTTATAGGTGTTACTGGCCCAACACTCAAACCACTAGGCTACCTGCCGCCCCAGTTTACATGTTAAAGATCTGTACAGAACATGAGAAAGTAAATCAGCAGTTGGGAGTTAGTTTAGTTTTAGTACCCTTTTAGCCCTACAAAAAGGAGCCAGAGTAAATGTGGAAAGATGTGTATATAGGGACTAGTTTTTGTAGGTACAGTATGGTTCAGTACCCAAATACTACAGTATGGTTCAGTACCCAGTACTACAGTATGGTTCAGTACCCAAATACTACAGTATGGTTCAGTACCCAAATACTACAGTATGGTTCAGTACCCAGTACTACAGTATGGTTCAGTACCCAAATACTACAGTATGGTTCAGTACCCAGTACTACAGTATGGTTCAGTACCCAGTACTACAGTATGGTTCAGTACCCAGTACTACAGTATGGTTCAGTACCCAGTACTACAGTATAGTTCAGTACCCAGTACTACAGTATGGTTCAGTACCCAAATACTACACTATGGTTCAGTACCCAAATACTACAGTATGGTTCAGTACCCAGTACTACAGTATGGTTCAGTACCCAAATACTACAGTATGGTTCAGTACCCAAATACTACAGTATGGTTCAGTACCCAGTACTACAGTATGGTTCAGTACCCAGTACTACAGTATGGTTCAGTACCCAAATACTACAGTATGGTTCAGTACCCAAATACCACAGTATGGTTCAGTACCAAAATACTACAGTATGGTTCAGTACCCAGTACTACAGTATGGTTCAGTACCCAGTACTACAGTATGGTTCAGTACCCAGTACTACAGTATGGTTCAGTACCCAGTACTACAGTATGGTTCAGTACCCAAATACTACAGTATGGTTCAGTACCCAAATACTACAGTATGGTTCAGTACCCAAATACTACAGTATGGTTCAGTACCCAGTACTACAGTATGGTTCAGTACCCAGTACTACAGTATGGTTCAGTGCCCAGTACTACAGTATGGTTCAGTACCCAAATACTACAGTATGGTTCAGTACCCAGTACTACAGTATGGTTCAGTACCCAGTACTACAGTATGGTTCAGTACCCAGTACTACAGTATGGTTCAGTACCCAAATACTACAGTATGGTTCAGTACCCAAATACTACAGTATGGTTCAGCACCCAGTACTACAGTATGGTTCAGTACCCAGTACTACAGTATGGTTCAGTACCCAGTACTACAGTATGGTTCAGTACCCAGTACTACAGTATGGTTCAGTACCCAGTACTACAGTATGGTTCAGTACCCAAATACTACAGTATGGTTCAGTACCCAAATACTACAGTATGGTTCAGTACCCAGTACTACAGTATGGTTCAGTACCCAGTACTACAGTATGGTTCAGTACCCAGTACTACAGTATAGTTCAGTACCCAGTACTACAGTATGGTTCAGTACCCAGTACTACAGTATGGTTCAGTACCCAAATACTACAGTATGGTTCAGTACCCAGTACTACAGTATGGTTCAGTACCCAAATACTACAGTATGGTTCAGTACCCAGTACTACAGTATGGTTCAGTACCCAGTACTACAGTATGGTTCAGTACCCAGTACTACAGTATGGTTCAGTACCCAGTACTACAGTATGGTTCAGTACCCAGTACTACAGTATGGTTCAGTACCCAAATATTACAGTATGGTTCAGTACCCAAATACTACAGTATGGTTCAGTACCCAGTACTACAGTATGGTTCAGTACCCAGTACTACAGTATGGTTCAGTACCCAGTACTACAGTATAGTTCAGTACCCAGTACTACAGTATGGTTCAGTACCCAGTACTACAGTATGGTTCAGTACCCAGTACTACAGTATGGTTCAGTACCCAAATACTACAGTATGGTTCAGTACCCAGTACTACAGTATGGTTCAGTACCCAAATACTACAGTATGGTTCAGTACCCAGTACTACAGTATGGTTCAGTACCCATTACTACAGTATGGTTCAGTACCCAGTATTACAGTATGGTTCAGTACCCAGTACTACTAAGAAAGCAGTCATATTTGAGGGCTAAGTACTCTCTCAACACATCATTTGTAAATAACATCCTATAGTTCCAGACTCGTATTACTACTAGTGGGTGTAATCAAATCAAACTTTATTTATACAGCACATTTCAGACATGGAAGACAACGCAATGTGCTTCACAGGAAAAAAAACAAATAAAAAACAATTAAAATAAAGAAACTGAAATATTTACTACTGAAGGAATTTACCAAGGCCTCGTAACTTTTAAAGGGTTTATACATTGTGTTATGGTAAACTGTAAGGTCTCCTCTTCAGGAAACCTCTGTGTGTGTGTGTTAACACCTGTTTTGAGTGTTGTGCCCTTCAGACACTATCAGAAGGCTGAAACCACCTACGCTCAGACTCCTCCTGTCTGGGCCCCACCGTGGCTGTCTGAGGTTCTGAGAATATGACTGGTTTCCCGAGAACACAAGGCTGCCGCAGGCCTGATGAAAACGGCCACCTGTCAGAAGATGCTTAGACTCGTTCACCTTGTTATGACCCTATACTTGATGATGAAAGGTCAAGTTTCGGTCAAACCCACTTCTGAGCTTTTAATTGCTGACAAGATGGTTGCTGTTGTCATGGGGAGGTTAGATTTATTAACATGTTGTTGCCAGGGAAACCCAGGCAAGGAGGACTGGGGAGGCTATAAGTTACAGGATGTCTTAGACACTTTGCAGAACCTGTGGAGAGCTATAAGTTACAGGATGTCTTAGGCACTTTGCAGAACCTGGGGAGAGCGATCATATACTGTACTCTGTACCAACTTCTGCCTACAATTGTATTACTAAAGGAGACTTTTAATACTTAAACATAGAGTCTGTGTTTCCTTTCTACTACAAATATATAAGGCTATAAGTTTGAGAATTATATAGACCTGATCATCTGTTGAATATTTCTTTAACTTTATTTAACTAAGCAAGTAAGTTAAGAACAATTTCTTATTTTCAATGACAGCCTAGGAACAGTGGGTTAACTGCCTTGTTCAGGAGCAGAACTACAGATTTTTACCTTGTCAGCTCAGAGATTCAATCTTGCAACCTTTCAGTAACTAATATTGATCTGCTAATTGGCAGATTAGCCAGTCACTCTAACCACTAGGCTACCTGCCTCACCTAATTGACCAACGCTACACAACAACCATAAGATGATAAACTAAAGAATAACAAAAACTGAAAGACTAAAAAGTACCCTAAGGAAAAGAAAAGCTAAAGAGGTGTGTTTTAAGATCTCTTTTAAATATGTCCACAGTTTCAGCCCCCCTCAGGTTCTCTGGCAGAGGGCTGGAGGCATAGTAACTAAAGGCTGGGGGCATAGTAACTAAAGGCTGGGGGCATAGTAACTAAAGGCTGCCTCTCCATGCCTCTTGGTCCCCTCAGGTTCTCTGGCAGAGGGCTGGGGGCATAGTAACTAAAGGCTGCCTCTCCATGCCTCTTGGTCCCCTCAGGTTCTCTGGCAGAGGGCTGGAGGCATAGTAACTAAAGGCTGGGGGCATAGTAACTAAAGGCTGCTTCTCCATGCCTCTTGGTCCCCTCAGGTTCTCTGGCAGAGGGCTTGGGGCATAGTAACTAAAGGCTGGGGGCATAGTAACTAAAGGCTGCTTCTCCATGCCTCTTGGTCCCCTCAGGTTCTCTGGCAGAGGGCTTGGGGCATAGTAACTAAAGGCTGGGGGAATAGTAACTAAAGGCTGGGGGAATAGTAACTAAAGGCTGGGGGCATAATAACTAAAGGCTGGGGGAATAGTAACTAAAGGCTGCCTCTCCATGCCTCTTGGTCCCCTCAGGTTCTCTGGCAGAGGGCTGGAGGCATAGTAACTAAAGGCTGGGGGAATAGTAACTAAAGGCTGGGGGAATAGTAACTAAAGGCTGGGGGCATAATAACTAAAGGCTGGGGGCATAGTAACTAAAGGCTGCCTCTCCATGCCTCTTGGTCCCCTCAGGTTCTATGGCAGAGGCTGGGGGCATAGTAACTAAAGGCTGCCTCTCCATGCCTCTTGGTCCCCTCAGGTTCTCTGGCAGGCTATTCCAGAGGGCTGGGGGCATAGTAACTAAAGGCTGCCTCTCCATGGCTCTTGGTCCCCTCAGGTTCTCTGGCAGAGGGCTGGGGGCATAGTAACTAAAGGCTGCCTCTCCATGCCTCTTGGTCCCCTCAGGTTCTCTGGCAGAGGGCTGGGGGCATAGTAACTAAAGGCTGCCTCGCCATGCCTCTTGGTCCCCTCAGGTTCTCTGGCAGAGGGCTGGGGGCATAGTAACTAAAGGCTGCCTCTCCATACCTCTTGGTCCCCTCAGGTTCTCTGGCAGGCTATTCCAGAGGGCTGGGGGGATAGTAACTAAAGGCTGCCTCTCCATGCCTCTTGGTCCCAGGCTTTGGGATAGTTAAAAGGCCAGTGACAGAGGACCTAAGGGACCTACTGGGAACATAACTTAAAAGCATGTCTGACATGAATTGGGGTGCACAATCGTGGATTTATTTAAAAACCAAAGAAGAATTTTAAAACTCACAGGCAGTCAGTGC
The DNA here is from genome assembly GCF_045791955.1 of Oncorhynchus clarkii lewisi. Classification (NCBI taxonomy): domain Eukaryota; kingdom Metazoa; phylum Chordata; class Actinopteri; order Salmoniformes; family Salmonidae; genus Oncorhynchus; species Oncorhynchus clarkii. The sequence goes on along the minus strand of NC_092166.1, from coordinate 8,817,031 downwards.
AGAGACCTTAAAAAAACCTTGTTGTTTTTTTTTTTTTTTACTGTAAAGGAAATATCAGCCATGTTAATAGTGTCGCCCTCCTCTGTGGGCGACGTGGTTTGACTGGACATACACAAAGCCAGCCGCTTCATCCAGAATCAGCCTGACCTTTCCCCACCCCAGCCTCAGCCCCCCTCCCCAGCCTCAGTGTACAACGCCTCAAAAGGGACCGTTTACTGACTGACAGAGGGTTAGGGTCGAAGGTCAATGCATGCAGCCTAAAGAGAACAGTCTGTTTTGTGTAACTCTATTAGTGCAACTCAACTGATTCTGGGGGGGGGGGTCAGGGGTCAAAAGACAACTACTTCCAGATGTCAGTGTTGCAGCACACAACAGTTCACAGAGGATTTTATGATGCTACTGTGTTTTGAGATGTGAAAAACGTGAATAACGTAGTCCTGGTTTAAAGGAGCACTCCTCAATCTATGTTTCTGCCTACACTGAGCCCCTAACAATGAACTGTTTGTACTGTAAACTGAGGTCAGGGTTTTGGTCGGCGTAACTGCCACTGAGGTAGGCTATGTGAATTTTGTTGTCACCACCGCCCTACCAAAATGGAGGAATAGAAATAGAGGAGTGCTCCTTCAAGGATGTTCATGTACTTACAGAAGTGTAGATTTAAGTGATAGGAGGTAAGCATTGCACATTGTTGATTTGGGTCATTGATTTACAGTAGACCTCATTAGGACAACTAATCAGGGGTGTCCCAATATTGAATTTACAGTACTCTAGTGTTTTTACAGTTCAGCCAAGCACGTAATGATTTAAACTAATATTGATCTGCTAATTGGCAAATGATGTGGCTATTGGCCAGTCAATAACAAAAGAACGAAAGAAGCAAAATCATTTGGAACAGTCATCACACGTCAACATCAACTTGCATGTACATTTAAGGTACTGTACACAAGACCATTGACATGTAGTGGAAACCGACTGACGTGTCGGGCTGTTGATTCTTTACAATGAAGCTTCATAACTAGTGTCAATAGTTTGTTTGTGTGTAGGAGAACACACAGAACGTCTGTCTGGTAGGAAAGGCTGCTTTTCTCTCCACGTATAGACAATGTTCAGGTGAGGATGAGGAGTTGAAGAGTTGAAGATGTCAGATTCTCATTAAAGTTTCAGCACAGCTTACTTCCACCCCATGTACACGGACACCTGACATACCGGAACACACACACACTAACCGAAACACACACACACACACAAACCGGAACACACACACAAACCGGAACACACACACACACACAAACCGGAACACACACACAAACCGGAACACACACACAAACCGGAACACACACACACAAACAAACTGGAACACACACACACACACACACAAACCGAAACACACACACACACACACACACACAAACCGGAACACACACACAAACCGGAACAGACACACAAACCGGAACACACACACACACACAAACCGGAATACACACACACACACACCAACCGGAACACACACACACACACTAACCGAAACACACACACACACACAAACCGGAACACACACACAAACCGGAACACACACACACAAACCGGAACACACACACAAACCGGAACACACACACAAACCGGAACACACACACACAAACAAACTGGAACACACACACACACACACACACAAACCGAAACACACACACACACACACACAAACCGGAACAGACACACAAACCGGAACACACACACACAAACCGGAACACACACACACACACACCAACCGGAACACACACACACACCAACCGGAACACACACACACCAACCGGAACACACACACACACACACACAAACTGAAACACACACACACACCAACCGGAACACACACACAAACCGAAACACACACACACACACAAACCGGAACAGACACACACACAAACAAACCGGAACACACACAACCCGGAACACTCACACACAAACCGGAACACTCACACACAAACCGGAACACTCACACACAAACCGGAACACTCACACACAAACCGGAACACACACACACACAAACCGGAACACTCACACACAAACCGGAACACACACACACAAACCGGAACACTCACACACAAACCGGAACACACACACACAAACCGGAACACTCACACACAAACCGGAACACTCACACACAAACCGGAACACTCACACTCAAACCGGAACACACACAACCCGGAACACACACACACAAACCGGAACACACACACTCAAACCGGAACACTCACACACAAACCGGAACACACACAACCCGGAACACACACACACAAACCGGAACACTCACACTCAAACCGGAACACACACACACAAACCCGGAACACTCACACACAAACCGGAACACACACACACAAACCGGAACACACACACACAAACCGGAACACACACACACAAACCGGAACACTCACACACAAACCGGAACACTCACACACAAACCGGAACACTCACACACAAACCGGAACACTCACACACAAACCGGAACACTCACACACAAACCGGAACACTCACACACAAACCGGAACACACACTCACACACACTGAAGTGGAGCGGAAGCACCTGACATATGCAGTGGTGTAAAGTACTTAAGTAAAAAAGTACAACTTAAGTTGGTTTTTTGGGTATCTGTACTTTACTATTTATATTTTGGGCAACTTTTGCTTTTACTTCACTACATTCCTAAAGAAAATAACATACTTTTTACTCTCTACATTTTTTTCCTGACACCCAAAAGTACTTGTTACATTTTGAATGCTTAGCAGGACAGGAACATGGTCAAATTAATTCACTTATCAAGAGAACATCCCTGGTCATCCCTACTGCCTCTGATCTGGAAAACTCACTAAACAGAGAACATCCCTGGTCATCCCTATTGCCTCTGATCTGGAGGACTCACTAAACAGAGAACATCCCCGGTCATCCCTACTGTCTCTGATCTGGAGGACTCACTAAACAGAGAACATCCCTGGTCATCCCTACTGTCTCTGATCTGGAAAACTCACTAAACAGAGAACATCCCTAGTCATCCCTACTGTCTCTGATCTGGAAGACTCACTAAACAGAGAACATCCCTGGTCATCCCTACTGCCTCTGATCTGGAGGACTCACTAAACAGAGAACATCCCTGGTCATCCCTACTGCCTCTGATCTGGAGGACTCACTAAACAGAGAACATCCCTGGTCATCCCTACTGCCTCTGATCTGGTGGACTCACTAAACAGAGAACATCCCTGGTCATCCCTACTGGCTCTGATCTGGAGGACTCACTAAACAGAGAACATCCCTGGTCATCCCTACTGCCTCTGATCTGGTGGACTCACAAAACAGAGAACATCCCTGGTCATCCCTACTGTCTCTGATCTGGAGGACTCACTAAACAGAGAACATCCCCAGTCATCCCTACTGCCTCTGATCTGGTGGACTCACTAACCAGAGAACATCCCTGGTCATCCCTACTGTCTCTGATCTGGAGGACTCACTAAACAGAGAACATCCCCGGTCATCCCTACTGGCTCTGATCTGGAGGACTCACTAAACAGAGAACATCCCTGGTCATCCCTACTGTCTCTGATCTGGAAAACTCACTAAACAGAGAACATCCCTAGTCATCCCTACTGTCTCTGATCTGGAGGACTCACTAAACAGAGAACATCCCTGGTCATCCCTACTGCCTCTGATCTGGTGGACTCACTAAACAGAGAACATCCCCGGTCATCCCTACTGTCTCTGATCTGGAGGACTCACTAAACAGAGAACATCCCCTGTCATCCCTACTGTCTCTGATCTGGAGGACTCACTAACCAGAGAACATCCCCTGTCATCCCTACTGTCTCTGATCTGGAGGACTCTAAACACAAATGCATCTTTTCCAAGTGATACATACTTTTAGACTTTTACTCAAGTAGTATTTTACTGGGTAACGTTCTACGTTCTACGTTCTACTTGAGTAACGTTCTATTAAGGTATCTATACTTTTACTCAAGAATGACAATTGGTTATTTTTCCACCACTGGACATATGATACCTGACATACCGGAACACACACACACACACACACACACACACACCTGAACACAGGCACTCGGAAAAAAAATACTCACGCACATGCATGCATGCACACACACTTCTCTCTCTCTCTCTCTCTCTCTCTCTCTCTCACACACACACACACACACACACACACACACACACACACACACACACACACACACACACACACACACACACACACACACACACACACACACACACACACACACACACACACACACACACACACACATATTTCCAATTAATTCACATAGGCACAAAGTCGACCTCATTCTCACACACACATGCTGTGCATACACACGCACCCATAATGCCAAGACATTACCATACTGCTAACAAAGGCAGTTCCTGGTAACCATTGGAGACCTTTGTAGGTAAAGCAGTCCATTCTGTAGTCAATATATCATCCACATGTATGTTAACACTGTATGTACACCTATGTTTTATCTTTGATGTCTCTACTTTACTGTTGCATCAGACCCCCCTCAAAATGATATGGTGCTCCCCTCCTCCCCCACCCCTCCAACAACTAACAACTAGCCCACTCATTTACTGACCTCTCCCTCCCTCCTCCCCCACCCCTCCAACAACTAACAACTAGCCCACTCATTTACTGACCTCTACCCCCTCCTCCCCCACCCTCCAACAACTAAACCACTCATTTATCAACCTCTCCTCTCCCCCCTTCTCCCCCACCCCTCCAACAACTAACAACTAGCCCACTCATTTACTGACCTCTCCCTCCCTCCTCCCCCACCCCTCCAACAACTAACAGCTAGCCCACTCATTTACTGACCTCTCCCTCCCTCCTCCCCCACCCCTCCAACAACTAACAACTAGCCCACTAATTTACTGACCTCTCCCTCCCTCCTCCCCCACCCCTCCAACAACTAACAACTAGCCCACTCATTTACTGACCTCTCCCTCCCTCCTCCCCCACCCTCCAACAACTAACAACTAGCCCACTCATTTACTGACCTCTACCCCCTCCTCCCCCACCCCTCCAACAACTAAACCACTCATTTATCAACCTCTCCTCTCCTCTCCCCCCTCCTCCCCCACCCCTCCAACAGCTAACCACTAGCGCAATCATTTAGCGACCTCTCCTCTCCCCCTCCCCCCCAGGGATGTCAAGTAGAAACACAACCAGAAAGACGACCACCCACTTCTCATTAGTCAAGATGGAGAGGTGAAAATGGGGGTCGAGGACCGTAATCCCTCAATCAGGCGGCTGGGGGCTTGAATCAAGGGATTTAACCCCACATAAGCCCCTAAATCCCCACTTCAGAGGTCCACAACTGATGGGCTAAAGCACCATACATGGCTGCAGACGGGCTGGACCCAGACAGAAGACCCTCCTCATCCCACAGTGGTCAACGGATGGACATGTCGGAGGGGAACTATGGTTACCGTGTTGACCAGGAGATGCACAGTGGTTAAAGAGTTGACCAGGAGATGCACTGTGGTTACCGTGTTGACCAGGAGATGCACTGTGGTTACCATGTTGACCAGGAGATGCACTGTGGTTACCGTGCCGGTTGTGATACAGCCTGGAATGGAACCAGGGTCTGTAGTGAGATGCAGTATCTTAGACCGCTGTGATACAGCCGGGGAATCGAACCAGGGTCTGTAGTGAGATGCAGTATCTTAGACCGCTGTGCCGCTCAGGGAACTTACTGCATAAGCCCCAGATGGTTGGTGAATTGGAGCTCAGCGCTTTCTTGTCATAGCCTACGCACATTCCGATTCATCAGCTTTTAACAGATAACCCTCCTTCCATACACTGCATTAATGATATCGATAGTTATGGCCACCTACGTAGTTTCACACCCAAAACAAGTTAAATTGAAAGCGCAGATATCAAGCGCCATCTGTTGGCCTAAATCAGCAAACACTGACTCCAAACTGAACTGCTACATACAAATGACACCTGTCTTAATTCTGAGGAGAATTCTCATGAGGAGATATTTTTCAGCAAAATGCTGTTCAACAATTCAGCGTTGCAAATTTATATGGTGAGTTTGTATGTGAAAAAAAAAATTACGAGAGTGTACTCAAGCCCAATAATTATTTGCTAGTAGATATCAAGCCAAATGTTTTGTTCACAGGGCCAATTAAGGGTAGATATCAAGCCAAAACAGAAAGAAAAGCTTAATTAATATAGACTGGTCTGTTTCCAGCTCTACGTGGCAGATGGTGCTAAAACGTGCCTCTTTGCAAGTTATCTTGAGTTGAAAACTGTACTTTGACCTTTTGACTAATGGTAGATTCTGTCTGAACAATCTGTAGCTGCTAATGTACAGTGGGGCAAAAAAGTATTTAGTCAGCCACCAATTGTGCAAGTTCTCCCACTTAAAAAGATGAGAGAGGCCTGTAATTTTCATCCTAGGTACACTTCAACTATGACAGAATTAGGAAAAAAAATCCTGAAAATCACATTCTAGGATTTTTAATGAATTTATTTGCAAATTATGGTGGAAAATAAGTATTTGGTCACCAACAAACAAGCAATATTTCTGGCTTGTCAATACTATTTTGAATATTTTTGGTGGGTGACCACAAGGTATTATGTTCAAATGTCCACACTGTAGTTCCATACTCATTCTTCAGATGTGTTACCTCCTGTCGTTAAAAGTATTTTTCTTTTGAAATGCTGAGAAAGAAGAAAAGATGGAAGAGAGACAGAGGTCATATTGGGGAATTGTATTTATTATTAGGTCATTTTATTTAACCTTTATTTACCTAGGCAAGTCAGTTAAGAACAAATATCTTATTTAAAATGATGGCCTAGGTGGGCTTAGTGGGTTAACTGCCTTGCTCAGGGGCAGAACAGATTTTTACCTTGTCAACTTAGGGATTTGATCTAGCAACCTTTCGGTTGCTGGCCCAAAGGTCTAACCACTAGGCTACCTGTCGCCCCAATGCTTCCCACAGTTATGCCAAGTTGGCTGAGTGTCCTTTGGGTTCTAGCTACACACAGGAAACAGTTGAGCATGAAAAACCCAGCAGTTTTGCAGTTCTTCACAGCTGGATGTGATACAGCCTGAAATTGAACCAGGGACTGTAGTGACACCTCTAGCACTGAGATGCAGTGCCTTAGACCGCTGCACCACTCAAGAGCCCAGGCACAGGCACATGCATACACACGATAACATATGCACTATACACACACACATACCTATTGATTTTGTATTGTAGATATGCGGTAGCAGTGGAGTAGGGCTCTGAGGGAACACAATGTGTTGTGAAATCTGTGAATGTATTGTAATGTTTTTAAAATGGTAAAACTGCCTTAATTTTGCAGGATCCCAGGAAGAATACCTGTTAAAAAATGGACGGATAAATAGTCTTTCCCATTCACCCTCTGAATGGCACCCATACACAATCCACGTCTCAATTGTCTCAAGGCTTAAAAATAATTATTTAACCTGCCTCCTCCACTTCATCAACACTGACTGACGTGGATTTAGCAAGTGACATCAATAATGGATCATAGCTTTCACCTGGATTCACCTGGTCAGCCTATGTCAGGGAAAGAGCAGGTGTTCTTAATGTTTTGTACGCTCAGTGTATATGTGATTCTTGTCCTAGAGTTGAAAGATGTGTTATGTTAGTAACTTGGCTACTAAGTGAACTAATGCAAACTCACACCAGTTAGTGAAACGTGTCACGTCATGTCTAGCAATGTGCTAATTTCGAAATGCACTTTTGAAGATAGCAAGATACTATACCGTTGACACAATGATTGGTTTGCCATTACTACTACAATGAATGAATGACGCTACAGCTACATGCTAACATTTCGTAGCTAGCTGGTACTCCAATACCTGGTAGTGTGGACTACTACAGGTTAATGTGGTACTCCCCTCCCCGGTAGTGTCGTCTACTACAGGTTAATGTGGTACTCCCCTCCCCGGTAGTGTGGACTACTACAGGTTAATGTGGTACTCCCCTCCCCGGTAGTGTCGACTACAGGTTCATGTTGTACTCCCCTCCCCGGTAGTGTCGATTACTACAGGTTCATGTTGTACTCCCCTCCTAGGTAGTGTCGACTACTACAGGTTAATGTGGTACTCCCCTCCCCGGTAGTGTCTACTACTACAGGTTCATGTGGTACTCCCCTACACGGTAGTGTTGACTACTACAGGTTCATGCGGTTGGTTGATGATAAGCAGCACAAGGAGAACATAAAACACACTGTAATTAAATGAAATCTGCAGTTTCGACGAAGAAAAATACAACGGGTAAGTGTCTGAATATTTCGCCTTCACCGTCGTGAGAAAATGTATGTAGCTAACTTCCAAGCCTGTTAACGTTAGCTAGCTATAGTTACTTGCAACAATAATTATTTTTTTCATGCACGCCTTTGTTAACGTTTAGCGTTAGCAACAAAAAAACAACAACAACAACATTTCGTCTGGCTTGTTTTACAATTATCCAGTCAGCCGCTTTGCCAAAACAATATAGCTAACGTTACCTGGTTAGACTTTCAAATAGCTAGCTAGCCTGATATGGGGGTAGACTGAAAATGTTAACTAATTAGTATTATCTTCACACTAGTTGTCATTGTTTGATACGAGTCTCAAATATCACAGCCACACGGTGCTTTCCAGCGTCATTGCTCACTGTCTGTAATGGTCAAGTAATCCACTGTCTGAGCCACGCAGTTGAGCCAAGGATATCGCTACTTGGGATCCTTGGGACGTCCATGTCCTAAACCCTAACATTAACCCTTACCTAAACCATTTGCAATATCAACTTCGTTTAGGGGAGTTGTCCCAAGGATTCTGAATAGCACGTTAAAACAATTACTGCGAGCTCATTTCAGTCCATGTTTGTTTAGGATTTAAGCATGAGGTATCTGGCTATTATTTACCATAAGTAGGAAAACAAACAACAGTTAGGCCACTGGGGCTAAGGCACTGCATCTCAGTGCTAGAGGCGTCACTGCAGACACTGGTTCGATCCCGGGCTGTATCACAACCAGCCGCGATCAGGAGTCCCATAGGGCGGCACACAAATAGCCCAGCGTAGTCCGGGTTAGGGACGTCATTATAAATACGAATTTGTTCTTAACTGATTTGCCTAGTTAAAAAAGGTTTAAAAAAATAAAAATACATAATTAAAATGGTAGCCTACGTGTTCATTTTGCATGAAGTCATTATGACATGATTAGGAGTTGGTAACCAGAATGTCAATTATTTATAGAATGCAATAAAACCTAGTGAGAAATGGCATCTGGCATGTGTGCATATCTTTGTTTTGGTCGCACTGTGTGATGGCTGTCATCTACATGTGGCCGCGGGGGTGTCACAGAAGCAACTAGTTCCTGTAAAGATGCTGGGAAATGCTAGATGTGCAGGCAGCTAAAATGACAAGGAACCCCCTCATGCGGTACAAAACATGGATTTAACATCTTCTTGAATTTTTTTTTTTTTTTGTAGAACCACTTGCATCTGGACCGGGACATTTATGAGATACACTTTTCTTCTCGAAATCGAGAACAAAGTGTATCGCCAAGACCAGGTCAGTTGAAAAATGTGGCGGAGTTTTCCATTAACTAAGCCATAACACCAGATCTGGAGCCCTCACATAATTGCTTTACAATTCCATTTGCACACTACACAAAAATATAAACGCAACATGCAACAATTTCAACGATTTTAGTTACAGTTCATATATGCAGATAGGCATCTGTTGGTCACAGATACCTTTCAAAAAGAAGTTGGGGTGTGGATCAGAAAACCAGTAATTTTCTGGTGTGACCACCATTTGCCTCATGCAACGCATAGAGTTGATCAGGCTGTTGATTGTGGCCTGTGGAATGTTGTCCCACTCCTCTTCAATGGCTGTGAGAAGTTGCTAGATATTGGCGGGAACTGGAGCACTGTGTCGTACACATCGATCCAGAGCATCCCAAAAATGCTCAATGGGTGACATGTCTGGTGACTATGCAGGCCATGGAAGAACGGGGACATTTTCAGCTTCCAGGAATTGTGTACAGGTCCTTGCGACATGGGGCAGTGCATTATCATGCTGAAACATGGTGATGGTGGCGGATGAATGGCACCACAATGGGCCTCAGGATTTCGTCACGTTGTCTATCAAATTGCCATCGACAAAATACAATTGTTCTCATTGTCCGTAGTTTATGCCTGCCCATACCATAACCCCACCACCACCATCAGACTCTCGGTTCACAACATTGACATCAGCAAACCGCTCACCCACACGACACCATACACGCTGTCTGCCAGCTGCCTGGTACAGTTGAAACTGGGATTCATCCGTGAAGAGCAGACTTCCCCAGTGTGCTATAGTGGCCTTCGAAGGTGAGCATTTGCCCACTGAAGTCGGTTATGACGCCGAACTGCAGTCAGGTCAAGACTCTGCTGAGGACGAAGAGCACACAGATAAATAAAGGTTAAATAAAATAAAACATTTATTAAAAAAATATGAGCTTCCCTGAGACAGTTTGTGCAGAAATTATTCAGACAGTTTCATCAGCTGTCAGGGTGGCTGGTCTCAGACGATCCCGCAGGTGAAGAAGCCGGATGTGGAGGTCCTGGGCTGGCGTGGTTACACGTGGTCTGTGGTTGTGAAGCCGTTGGACGTACTGCCAAATTCTCTTAAACAACATTGGAGGCGGCTTATGGTAGAGAAATTAACAATTAATTATCTGGCAGCAGCTCTGGTGGACATTCCTGCAGTCAGCATGCCAATTGTTAGCTCACTCAAAAACAGAGACATCTGTGGGAATTGCGTTGTGTGACAAAACTGCACATTTTAGAGTGGCCTTTTATTGTCCCCAGCACAAATTGTACCTGTGTAATGATCATGCTGTTTAATCATCTTCTTGATATGCCACACCTGTCAGGTGGATCAATTATCTTGGCAAAGGAGAAATGTTCACTAACAGGGATGTGAACACGTGTGCACAAAATCTGAGATAAATAAGAATTTTGTGCATATGGAAAAATGTCTGGTATTTTTTGTTTTAGCTCATGAAACATGGAACCAACCCTTGACATGTATATTTGTGTTCAGTATAAATAAAACCATGCTTGTTTTGGATTAAGCAGAGGTATCAGGCTATTAATAACCATAAGTACACAAAACAGTACTATGTTAGTTAGCCCACATAAACGGTAGCCTACGTGATTATTTAACTTAGAAATGCAGTCATCATTATTTGATTATGAGTTGGTATTAAACATTTCAGGAATGCACAAGAATGTCAATAATGTGTAGAATGCAATAAAACCATGAAATCATTATGTTATATCAAATACCCTGTTATCAACACAGTTGGTTAAATTGCATATAAATGGAAAATTGCATTCCTTTTTTATGGCAAAATACATGGACCTAATGTTAACATATGAGCGATTTTTAAAGGTTTGATTTATTGAGGCTTTTGTTGTTATTACAAGGCTGGATGAGTGTGGCAACCTTCCCCTCTTCCTCTTCGGAAGAGGCAGAGATAAATCGGATCCACTATGAGCTGGAGTACACCGAGGGTATCAGCCAGCGCATGCGCATCCCCGACACACTCAAAGTGGCCCCCGAAAACCAACATGGGCTGCTGTCTCAGCCCCTGGCCCCCCACATGATGCATGTACCAGAGAGGATCGTGATAGCAGGTGAGCAGTGTGTGGTCTACGTCAGTCGTTCCTGGAGGCCCCTCCCCCCCAAAAACATTTTATATTTTGATTAATTTACACTACCGGTCAAAAGTTTTAGAACACCTACTGATTTCAAGGGGTTTTCTTTATTTGTACTATTTTCTACATTGTAGAATAATAGTCAAGACATCAACATTATGTAATATCACATATGGAATCATGTAGTAACCAAAAAAGTTACTGGTTGTTGGTAATCAAGCCTACCACTGTAGTGTCGTCTGCAAACTTGATGATTGAGTTGGAAGCGTGCATGGCCACACAGTCATGGGTGAACAGGGAATACAGGAGAGGGCTGAGAACGCACCCTTGTGGGGCCCCAGTGTTGAGGATTAGCGGGGTGGAGATGTTGTTTCCTACTTGAGTGGCTGCTGCCAACATACAGACTCAAATCTCTAGCCACTTTAATAATTAAAAATTGGATGTAATAACTATCACCTGTCACTTTAAACAATACCACTTTATATAATGTTTACGTACCCTACATTACTCATCTCATATGTATATACTGTACTCTACACCATCTACTGCATCTTGCCTATGCCATCGCTCATCCATATATTTATATGTACATATTCTTATTAATTCCTTTACACTTGTGTGCAAAAGGTAGTTGTTGTGAAATTGTTAGATTACTTGTTGGATATTACTGCATGGTTGGAACTAGAAGCACAAGCATTTCGCTACACTCGCATTAACATCTGCTAACCATGTGTATGTGACCAATACGATTGGATTTGAAACTGACTCTCATGAGGACCGCCACAGGAATGAAAGACCCAGAGTTACCTCTGCTGCAGAGGATAAGTTCATTAGAGTTACCAGCCTCAGAAATTGTAGCCCAAATAAATGCTTCAGAGTAGAAGTAAGACATCTCAACATCAACTGTTCAGTTGCTGTGTGAATCAGGCCTCCATGATGGAATTGCTGCGGACGCCAATAAGAAGAAGAGACTTGCTTGGGCCAAGAAACACGAGCAATGGATATTAAACTGGTGGAAATTTGTCCTTTAGTCTGGAGTCCAAATTGGAGATGTTTGGTTCCAACCGCCGTGTCTTTGTGAGACGATCTCTGCATGTGTATTTTCCACTGTGAAGCATGGAGGAGGAGGTGTGATGGTGTGGGGGTGCTTTGCTGGTGACACCGTCTGTGATTTATTTAGAATTAAAGGCACACTTATTAACCAGCAAGGCTACCACATCATTCTGCAGCGAAGCGCCATCCCATCTGGTTTGTGCTTGGTGGGATCATCATTTGTTTTTCAACAGGACAATAGCTCAACACACCTCCAGGCTGTATAAGGGCTATTTAACCAAGAAGGAGAGTGATGGAGTGCTGCATCAGATGACCTGGCCTCCGCAATCACCCGACCTCAACCCAGTTGTGATGGTTTGGGAATCAAATCAAAGTTTATTTGTCACGTGCGCCAAATGTTATTATTTTTACCTTTATTTATCTACAGTTGGCAAGTCAGTTAAGAACAAATTCTTATTTTCAATAACAGCCTAGGAACTGTGGGTTAACTGCCTGTTCAGGGGCTGAACGACAGATTTTTACCTTGTCAGCTCGGGGATTCGATCTTGCAACGTTCCGGCTACTAGTCCAATGCTCTAACCACTATGCTACCTACCTTTACGCCAATGAGTGGTGTGAGCAGTTTGTGTCATGAACAATGCTTGTGCGTATGGGAATAGACGTGACACGGGATGTTCCCCAATGCTGGAAGTGAAGCAGGAGGGAAAATGTTTTGGAGCCCCTGGTCTACATGATACATGTACCAGAGAGGATTTTGATAGCAGGTGAGCGGTGTCTGCTCTCTGGACGGAGCCATATGGTTGTCAGGGTGGTTTTGTGGGGAAACCTGTAGAGAGCCATCTGGTTGTCTGTGGGGAAACCTGGACAGAGGCATCTGGTTGTCTGTGTGGAAACCTGCAGAGAGCCATCTGGTTGTCTGTGGGGAAACCTGGACAGAGCCATCTGGTTGTCTGTGTGGAAACCTGGACAGAGCCATCTGGTTGTCAGTAGGTCAGTCCAAATGCCTGTTGAGTCATTGTGCTGACAATTCCAGCTAGTCCTCCCCTGTTTCAGTCTGTTTTCTTCCGTTTGATGACTAATGAACATGACACTGTCCTCCTTCCGCCATCTCCAGGGGACGATGGGGACTCCCGTTACTCCCGGCCCAGAGACCTAGATCTGATCCAGTCCATTCCTCCTGTGGATTTACTGGACATGAAGGCGCCGCCACGTGTCCTCACCCTCAACGAACATTCCCTGGACTCCCTGGAGACGGACCAGGCTCCCACACCACAGGCCCACGCCAACCAGGGGGTGAGTTTGTGTCAACGTTGTGATGTCATTAGAACTACACAGAGCCATAAATGGTTCTAAATGTTCTACAAAAAAAATGCTTTTCTATTTGGAGCATGCTAACCAGGGTCCGGTTTTTCATTGTTAGTCACGCTACGATGCTAACACTAATCAGCGGGTAAGTAGACCAACCCAGGCCTCCCGAGTGGCGTAGTGGTCTAAAGCACTGCATCGCAGTGCTAGCTGTGCCACTAGAGATTCTGAGTTCGAGTCCAGGCTCTGTTGCAGCCAGCCATGACCCATGGGGCGGAACACAATTGGTTTAGCGTTGTCCGGGTTAGGGGAGGGATTGGCCGGCAGGGATGTCCTTGTCCCATCGTGCACTAGAGACTCTTGTGGCAGGCCGGGCGCAGTGCACACTGACACAGTCGCCAGGTGCACGGTGTTTCCTCCGACACATTGGTGCGGCTGGCTTCCGAGTTAACTGGGCATTGTGTCAAGAAGCAGTGCGGCTTGGTTGGGTTGTGTTGCAGCGATGAGACAAGACTGTACCTACCAATTGGACCAAAGAAAAAGTGGAAATAAAGAGTAGACCTCATACTGTATGTTTGGTATCTTACTCTAAGGACACCCCCCCCCCCCCCCCCCCCCCGTCAGTTACTTCCTAGTTATCCGTTACTACATTTCTAATTAGGCAGAAATAGTCCTATCACTTTCAAATCTAAGGCTAAAATGAAAATATAGCGATCCCATCATACATCCCTGATGTGCCCCACAGGTCCACTCTCGGTTGCTGAGGGAGCGCACAGTGAGCGATACCACCAGCATTCGCCAGAGCGGCCCGGCCAACAGAACCCACGTAAGGTAAGCACCAGTCCAGGTGTGAGGGAAGCATTGGAAGACTCATCGCTTTCTTTCTCGTAGTTATGAAATGCCTAATTTCAGCACCCAGATCCAGATCTTGCGTATGCGCTGCCCAGCTACTTCATTTGGTTCTTGGGGCAAAAAGGCTTTCAAATCTTAACTAACAAGTCCACGCACCCCCACTGTCAAAGACCCTTCCTAGCCCCATCCTTTCTGGAAAGTCCCCATTTTTACAATATTTGTATATGCTGCATGCTAACACCATGGAGGTATATGACAATTATTTTCAATGCGGCTATTTTGCAGATAACCAGTGTTTATTAGATAATTTTCCGGTTAGATTCCTTGTTCCCACTTTTAGCACCACTTCGGTGAGATCATGATTCGTAAAAAAAACTTCCTCTTCCTCTGTTTATCTCTCTACCTTCTTTCAATTCTCCATCCCTCCCTTATCTCCATCTCTCTTACTTTTTCCCCCCCTTCTCTCTCTCAGTGTAACCCTGTCCCCCGTCGCCCCCCCTCTCCGTGCCTGTCCCCCACTGTGTACCCCTGAGGACGTGGTGAACCTACAGTACAGTGCTGGAGGGTTGTTGTCCTATATCCAATGCACCACGCGCCGGGCCTACCAGCAGGTCCTCGAGGTCCTGGAGGTCGACATCCACCGCAGGTGACCCCCTTGAGCTCCTCAGCCACGCACAATATTGCATCCTGAAATATATTTTTTTTCACCCTTTTTCCTTACACGCTCCCAGTCATGGATTTAAAAGCATAAGACTGCTGTGAACATCGACTGGAAGGAGTTTCCACCCTTGTTAATAACATCTTAGTATTTTATTTGAATCTGGCGCTCTGCATTTTCCCTGGCAATTGGCCAGTTGAGACATTTGCGTCCCGCCTCTCCCTAAGAGGTTTTTAAAGCATGAGACTGCTGTGAACATCGACTGGAAGGAGTTTCCACCCTTGTTAATAACATCTATGTGAGAAAGGGTGCTAGTTAGTGCATACTTCAGGAGTAGTCAGTGTGTGCCTCATGCTTACTCTAAGCTAGGATGAGATAAAGATCTATTATCTCTAAGTAGGCTGTAGTGCGTAGCTACTGTCAACAGTTTGTGTGTGTGTGTGTGTGTGTGTGTGTGTGTTTTAATGGAATAGCATTAGACTGCATAGAGTTGGCTCATGATCGCCTCTGTTAGCTCAAATACAGCTGTATTGGCACAAAGCCTGTACTTACCCTGTCAATAATGAAGCTGAGCTCGGAGTGGCGATGGCGTGTTTAGCGCCACTAAAACTGCGTTGTTTTTTTTTTTAAGTTGAAAGACCATTCAAATGTTCTGAGTCGAGTATTTACACGGTTACTAACCAAGGAAAATCCAGTCCATCAGGAGGGGAAACGCATTTTTACTGCAGCCAGTAACCATTCAAATGTAACTTTTCCATTTATGTTAAATCCATTTATGTTCCCGTCGTATTATAAATATGTTCTTCTTTTTGTTTCCTGTAGGGCTGGTCACTTGACCCTCGACATGGACATGACCCCTGACGATTCAGGCTTAGTGGACGCCTCGTCACTACGGCGACAGGTAGTCAAAGCATTGTACCCTGTGTTGCCCTCCTATCCAATTATATTTATTAAATTATTGATTACCTTCCAATTGATATATTGAGCGAATGAATGACTGTAGCTAACACATAATGGGTATCAGAGGAGGCTGGTGAGGGGAGGATAGCTCATAATAGTGAATGGAAAGGTATCAAACACATTCCATTAATTTCCTTCGACATTATTATGAGCCCGTCCTCCCCTTTTTTAAAGTGCCACCAGCCACCACTGATGTGTATGTAATGTATAAATGGAGTCAATTCCATTTCAGTTCAGGGAATGACATTTTGGGGATGTCCTGAATTTATGTGGAATTGACACTCTCCAAATGATGAAATATTAAAATGGTTTCTATAAGGAGTTTTCAAATCCACCAAACTGAATTGCATTTCATTCACTTAAATGGACTGAATCAACTGTTCTGATGAATCATCAATTTTTTGATTCATTCATTTTTCTTATTCAGATTGTGAAGCTGAACCGACGTCTCCAGCTACTGGAGGAGGAGAACAAGGAGCGCTCCAAGCGAGAGGTGATTCTCTACTCCGCCACCGTGGCGTTCTGGCTCATCAATACCTGGATCTGGTTCCGCCGTTAGAACCGCACGGAACCCAATGACCAGGTCCTACACTGTAATTTTAACCAGAAATATCTCAATTCTATCTACAGATTGTAACACCAGATAATGTGATTGAATCAAAACAATGTTTTTCTGTAATATACTGGGAGTTACCGGTTAGGTACTGTTTTGGTGTAGCACAGAACATTTCAGACCAACCTTAGTTTGGTGATACTGTCCTCATTCTCTATTTGTAGAAACAGGAGTCTCATAAAATGTCCTTGTCCAGGGTGCAAGGGGATCCATGACATTTTGTTTTGTTTTAAATGCTCTGTTATTAAAATAAATACTTTTTATGATCCGTGAAGTAATCCAACAACGTGTACACCGCCATCTTGTATATTTCAAGTCTTCTCACATTGATCGAGACGGGTGTCTGTCATCACTTTGGGGTGGACCCACCTGTCTGGAGCAAAACTCAATTGTGGAAGGGGAGGGTGATGGTATCTATGACAACTCTGACTGCCTAATATGTTGGTTAAAGATATGTCTTGGCTGTCCCCATCCATCCAGATTGCCTGAATCAGTGAGGCTGATGAAATGACGAGGATACAGGCAAAGGAAACCAGTGTTGAGATTTCCCCAAATGTAAGCATTTAGTTTGCACGTCCTGTGTGAAGGGATTCATACCATTGCTCCATTTTATGATGTGGATTGACTATTTATTTCTCTCCTACCTCGATGTTGGCAAGAAGCGGAGCATCAGTCTAAATGTCTATTCATTCTCATCCAATGAAGTCTTTAGCACTGTATGACGTAATTGTCCAGTGTGGAAAAAATAGTTTGAAGTCATATTTTATAGGATTAAATATGTATCTTGTGGAATATATGAGCTAAGAAACATTGCGACAAATGTGAGTATGTTCTGTATTAATCAGGCGCTGTTTTTGCTGCACAAAACTGGCATCTTTAGTTGATTCACTTTTTATTTTATTTTGTTTTCTTTAGTTGAACATTTATTTATGTATTTTTATGTATGTATTTGTTTTCTTTAGTTGAACATGTATTTGTGCATTTATTTATCTATTTTCTTGTACTATCAATGGATTGTAAAAATATTTTACTGTAATAAATGATGTGTGGTTGAAAAGGATGATCTGTTGTTCTCTACCCTCTGCCCCCTATTGGTAGATTAGTATAAAAAAAAGATTGAAAAAAATATTTCACACACAACTGTGTATCAACTTGTTGGCGTTATATTTGTTGCGTAGCAACGCACCTGGTGCCATTTTTTACAAAGAGATCTGCGATTACACGGGTAAGTGTGCATGCTTACAACGGTTAGCCGAGAGTTTATCTAGCTAGCATGCAATTCGCTCCTACTAGAATATCCCCCTTTCATCTGTACTACTAGTATCAACTTTGACCTCCTCATATCTGATTCATCTCATCCTAACATGTGTAATGTTATGGAGCATCCTTGCGCCCCGCCCAAGAGTTGACGAGTCTTCTCCCCAACATTGAAGCTACCAGACAAGGCATTATTCAAAAGTAGCAAACTAGCTTGCTGGCCGAGTGTTAGCCAATAGATGTCCCATATCTATTGGTATGGGGCACACATGGGCCTAGTTGGATGTATGATCTGCAGGTTTGCTGCTCATTGAGTTGACACATTTGACTAATACAGTCCTTCTAATACTCTACTCAGCAAATTGGATGCAGTCTATCACAGTGCCACGTTTTGTTACCAAAGCGCCTTATACCAGCCACCACTGTGAACTGTATGCTCTAGTCGGCTGGCCCTCGCTACATATTCGTCGCCAGACCCACTGGCTCCAGGTCATCTATAAGTCTATGCTAGGTAAAGCTCCCCCTTATCTCAGCTCACTGGTCATGATAACAACACCCACCCGTAGCACGCTCTCCAGCAGGTATATCTCACTGGTCATCCCCAAAGCCAACACCTCCTTTGGCCGCCTTTCCTTCAAGTTCTCTGCTGCCAGTGACTGGAACAAATTGCAAAAATCGCTGAAGCTGGAGACTTACATTTCCTTCACTAACTTTAAACATCAGCTGTCTGAGCAGCTAACCGATCGCTGCAGCTGTACATAGTCCATCTGTAAATAGCCCACCCAATCTACCTACCTCATCCCCAAATTGTTCTATTTTACTTTGCTGCTCTTTTGCATACCAGTATCCCTACTTACACACCTTCATCTGCTCATCATCATCTGCTCATCTATCACTCCAGTGTTAATTTGCTAAATTGTAATTACTTTGCAGGACAGGTGAAAGGCAGCTGTCTCTGCACTGATCTGAGATCACAGGACAGGTGAAAGGCAGCGGTCTCTGCACTGATCTGAGATCACAGGACAGGTGAAAGGCAGCGGTCTCTGCACTGATCTGAGGTCACAGGACAGGTGAAAGGCAGCGGTCTCTGCACTGATCTGAGATCACAGGACAGGTGAAAGGCAGCGGTCTCTGCACTGATCTGAGATCACAGGACAGGTGAAAGGCAGCGGTCTCTGCACTGATCTGAGATCACAGGACAGGTGAAAGGCAGCTGTCTCTGCACTGATCTGAGATCACAGGACAGGTGAAAGGCAGCTGTCTCTGCACTGATCTGAGGTCACAGGACAGGTGAAAGGCAGCTGTCTCTGCACTGATCTGAGATCACAGGACAGGTGAAGGGCAGCTGTCTCTGCACTGATCTGAGATCACAGGACAGGTGAAAGGCAGCTGTCTCTGCACTGATCTGAGGTCACAGGACAGGTGAAAGGCAGCGGTCTCTGCACTGATCTGAGGTCACAGGACAGGTGAAAGGCAGCGGTCTCTGCACTGATCTGAGATCACAGGACAGGTGAAAGGCAGCGGTCTCTGCACTGATCTGAGGTCACAGGACAGGTGAAAGGCAGCGGTCTCTGCACTGATCTGAGATCACAGGACAGGTGAAAGGCAGCTGTCTCTGCACTGATCTGAGATCACAGGACAGGTGAAAGGCAGCTGTCGGCCAACTATTTACTTTCACTTGTCCAGTTAATTCAGTGTGCAGATGAAGACTGTAGCCCAGATGAAGAGGGAGTCACTTTAGACTATTGGGATGTGTTTCTATTCTGTGTCAACTAACTCTGAATTAAGGGGCCCTGTTTCCAACCCATGTTCCCATCTTCTCGCCCTAGTCACGTGACAGGCATGTTCTTTTGCACGCTAACCATCTTGGGGCATGACATCAAGCCAGTGTTTGTGTTCGATGGGAAGCCTCCAGAGGAGAAAAGGGTTGTGTTTTGTGGCACTCTTAGAATTACAGCCGAAACCATAGCTACCTACCTCACAAAATGGCACCCTCACAAGTAGTGCAGTACAGTATTTATGGTATAATTTCCTGACACATCCCGTAAAATCCCTGTTTCGTTCCAGCTGGAGAAGAGTGCAAAGGCTGCAGGCTAGAGCTCCTCCAGTCGTTCAGGAACACTTGAGAGAAAATTTAGAATTCAATCACTGCGCATACCAGGGGTCTATTTACTAGAAACCAAACGGAAGCCAACAGAAGCAAACAGAATGGAATGGGGCTCGACATACCTGCATTTGTCCAATAGAAACTCGTTTTCATTGCAAAATGTTTTCTGTTTAGAGTGAACGGTTGCCGTTGAAAAAAGTTTTTTTGTGAACAATTGTTTTTATTGGATCACATCAAGGCAATACAGTTGATAAATAACAATACCCTACTTAACAACCCCTTCCATACCAAACATACCCCTGGCGGCCCCACTAAATCCCCAACCTCGCACAACACATAATATAAAAAACAAAAACATACAGAAAAAAAAACATAACAATAAAATATATATATCACAGCCAAGAATGTTTTGCAACTGCTTGCAACTATGTGCTTCATTCTTGGTTTAAATGAATACACCCATGTTTTCACAGCCAATAATGTTTTGCAACTGCTTGCAACTATGTGCTTCATTCTTGGTTTAAATGAATACACCCATGTTTTCACAGCCAAGAATGTTTTGCAACTGCTTGCAACTATGTGCTTCATTCTTGGTTTAAATGAATACACCCATGTTTTCACAGCCAAGAATGTTTTGCAACTGCTTGCAACTATGCGCTTCATTCTTGGTTTAAATGAATACACCCATGTTTTCACAGCCAAGAATGTTTTGCAACTGCTTGCAACTATGCGCTTCATTCTTGGTTTAAATGAATACACCCATGTTTTCACAGCCAAGAATGTTTTGCAACTGCTTGCAACTATGTGCTTCATTCTTGGTTTAAATGAATACACCCATGTTTTCACAGCCAATAATGTTTTGCAACTGCTTGCAACTATGTGCTTCATTCTTGGTTTAAATGAATACACCCATGTTTTCACAGCCAAGAATGTTTTGCAACTGCTTGCAACTATGCGCTTCATTCTTGGTTTAAATGAATACACCCATGTTTTCACAGCCAATAATGTTTTGCAACTGCTTGCAACTATGTGCTTCATTCTTGGTTTAAATGAATACACCCATGTTTTCACAGCCAAGAATGTTTTGCAACTGCTTGCAACTATGTGCTTCATTCTTGGTTTAAATGAATACACCCATGTTTTCACAGCCAATAATGTTTTGCAACTGCTTGCAACTATGTGCTTCATTCTTGGTTTAAATGAATACACCCATGTTTTCACAGCCAATAATGTTTTGCAACTGCTTGCAACGATGTGCTTCATTCTTGGTTTAAATGAATACACCCATGTTTTCACAGCCAATAATGTTTTGCAACTGCTTGCAACTATGCGCTTCATTCTTGGTTTAAATGAATACACCCATGTTTTCACAGCCAAGAATGTTTTGCAACTGCTTGCAACTATGCGCTTCATTCTTGGTTTAAATGAATACACCCATGTTTTCACAGCCAATAATGTTTTGCAACTGCTTGCAACTATGTGCTTCATTCTTGGTTTAGATGAATACACCCATGTTTTCACAGCCAAGAATGTTTTGCAACTGCTTGCAACTATGCGCTTCATTCTTGGTTTAAATGAATACACCCATGTTTTCACAGCCAAGAATGTTTTGCAACTGCTTGCAACTATGCGCTTCATTCTTGGTTTAAATGAATACACCCATGTTTTCACAGCCAAGAATGTTTTGCAACTGCTTGCAACTATGCGCTTCATTCTTGGTTTAAATGAATACACCCATGTTTTCACAGCCAAGAATGTTTTGCAACTGCTTGCAACTATGCGCTTCATTCTTGGTTTAAATGAATACACCCATGTTTTCACAGCCAATAATGTTTTGCAACTGCTTGCAACTATGCGCTTCATTCTTGGTTTAAATGAATACACCCATGTTTTCACAGCCAAGAATGTTTTGCAACTGCTTGCAACTATGTGCTTCATTCTTGGTTTAAATGAATACACCCATGTTTTCACAGCCAAGAATGTTTTACAACTGCTTGCAACTATGTGCTTCATTCTTGGTTTAAATGAATACACCCATGTTTTCACAGCCAAGAATGTTTTACAACTGCTTGCAACTATGTGCTTCATTCTTGGTTTAAATGAATACACCCATGTTTTCACAGCCAAGAATGTTTTACAACTGCTTGCAACTATGTGCTTCATTCTTGGTTTAAATGAATACACCCATGTTTTCACAGCCAAGAATGTTTTACAACTGCTTGCAACTATGTGCTTCATTCTTGGTTTAAATGAATACACCCATGTTTTCCGTCTTCCTGTATTGGACTTTTGACCTGTCTCTCTGTGCCTCTGTAGTGTGTCCTCAGATACGTGAGCTCCTGGAGCTTATGGGTGTGTCCATCATCCAGGTCAGTGTGCCAATCCTCTATGTAGCATGTTAACCCTGAACACACCCTGAACACACCCAGTTGACTTGAACACACACTAACCACCACACAAAGACATGACATGTCTTCCTCCACCTCTCTCACACTCACTCACTCACGCTCTCAATGCTCTTGGGGATGGCGAGGAGCCCCCCTGGTGAAACGGGGAACAGTAGACGTGGTGGCATCAGAAGACATGGACACTGCCTTTTGGTGGCAACGTCCTAATCCGCCAGCTCATCCTTTGAGTCAATAACCATGCCTATACTGCTGTGGGCTTCTCCAATAGAAAAAAGCTTTAGGTTCAAGTGGCTTTCCAAGCACTTTGTGACAAAGTAATGGTAAAAGAAGGCTATATAAATTATATTTTAATTGATTGGTTGAGTTATTGAAATGACTGATGGCCACTTTTCTCTGTTGAATGCTTCCTCTCCACAGTGAAGTAATTGAATACTCTCTATCCAAGCTGCTCGACATTCTGAAGATTACACATGAAGAGGTAAGACCATCCAAAGCTTTTGTAATGAATGAGTCATAGGGCTTCATTACATGGTCAGAGGCCTTCATCACATGGTCAGAGGCCTTCATCACATGGTCAGAGGCCATCATCACATGGTCATAGGCCTTCATTACATGGTTATAGGCCTTCATCGCATGGTCCTAGACCTTAATTACATGGCCATAGGCCTTCATTACATGGTTATAGGCCTTCATCGCATGGTCCTAGACCTTAATTACATGGCCATAGGCCTTCATTACATGGTCATAAGCCTTCATTACATGGTTATAGGCCTTCATCGCATGGTCCTAGACCTTAATTACATGGTCATAGGCCTTCATTACATGGTCATAAGCCTTCATTACATGGTTATAGGCCTTCATTACATGGTCATAAGCCTTCATTACATGGTCATAAGCTTCATGTATATATAAGCACACTATGTCCTTGTATTGTAAGACATACAACATCATTATGTACTTGTCTCTCAAGTATGATCTCGCAACTATTGTACTCTGAAAATGCTCCCATACTCCCCTTCTCTTTATCAACCTAATGTCTGTCAGTTTGTGGACTTGTGTATCTTGTTAGGCTGTGACTACTGCGATAAGATTGCAGGCCTTGGCCCCAAGAGAGCGCTGACTCTGATCCAGCAGCGCCGGACTATAGAGAACGTAGTACTGAACATCAACAGGAAGGTACGTTTCCTCCCTGACCACTGCTCATATTACTACAATACAAATGACTTGGAGATTTGTGCCAATGCGTTTGCAGAAGTCTTTAATAAATCTGGATTAAACATACTATTAAACCAAGGAAATAAATGTAATTTGTTGCCACTTCACAAGATTAACATATATTAATTTTTCACTCCTATGGTCAGAGTCGTGTGTATAGGTGGCAGGGAAGTCAGGCGCAGGAGAATCAAACTGAGTGTAATGTAGTTATTTAATATCAAATAAACAAAACATTCTCCAAACACTAAATGTAACAATAAACAAAGTGGGTACGAGGACCCGTCGCGCACCAATACAAAAACAACACAACACTGAATAACAAACAATCTCTGACAAAGACATGAGGGGAAACAGAGGGTTAACTACACAACAGATAATGCATGGGATTGAAACCAGGTGTGTAGGAAGACAAGACAAAACCAATGGAAAATGAAAAATTGATCAATGATGGCTAGAAGACCGGTGACGTTGACCGCCGAGCACCGCCCGAACAAGGAGAGGCTTCGACTTCGGCAGAAGTTTGTGACACCTATGCTACAGTCCATGGACTGTACCTAGAATAACACTCTCCAACCCTTCCTCCTCCAGAACCATCCTGTCTCACTGTTCTGGCAGTACCAGGACACCACCCTGACCGAGCCCCCTGACCTGGATTGAGCCGGATGAGGAGGCCCTGGTCCAGATTCTGTGCCATGATAAACACGTCAAGTACTGTTCTGGTCCTGTATAACACCCATTTGGAATTAGACCAGGGGTCAAAATGTATCAAGCGTCTCAGAGTGCTGATCTAGGATCAGGTCCTCCCTGTCCGTGTAATCTTCTTCGTTGTGTTCTAAAAGCTAAAACTGAGACGTTGGTTACATGCGACCCCCTTGGTGTGCACAACTCTAATCATCTGGATCTTGCAGTGCATGTTTTATGTCCATGGTAGTAATGTAAAACTGTATTATTCCGTATGTATGTGATATGTAGGGAGTACAGGATACGCGGTCGAATGGCGAAATTCCGTGAGCGGAGAGGGAAGGCGACAAGGCAGCAGGACGGAGCAGACAACCCCGCACGGAGGAATTATTACGCGGAAAAGCCAGCAGGCCAGCAGGCCTTCATCACATGGTCATAGGCCTTCATTATTTTAATGACACCTCACCTTTTACGGTGGAAGTACCTGCTGAACTCTATATCTCATCATAAGGCCCAGAGCCCTGTATAAAGATGGCTATATGTAGAACTTCATTAGGCATTTAATCGATGCCAAATGCTTCATATACTTATTGCTTTGGAGATCCCCAGACTGTATCAACTTTTTACATTGGTCCATCATATTTTACATTGGTCCATCATATCCAGAACAGCTAATGTGAACAGTATGAATTGTACAGCGATTTTCACAGTTGTTTATAACCTCATCAGTGTAGGTATGCCTTCTTATTGATGGATCACCTTTCATGTATTTGGTTATATTGACGGTCTCTCTTCTTGATACAGTTAAAAACCATGTTTTCTTCTGGGTTGTGTTCAGTAGACTCAAAACAGGATACAACATTTTGAAATAGAGTGAAGGTACTACCTGAACTTGTCCAGTAAGAGCACAGGTTTTACTTCTCTGTTGCATGCATAATGATTCATAATGATTTTAAAACCTTGTGTGCTCTACTGAACATGACCCTGTACTGCTGAACTGGGAGTAGCCTGGTTGCCTAACTCTTCCTGCATTCAACAACGTCACAATTGCTTTGTTTGGCAAGATAATATTCCAAGATAACCGGGTTGGCTAAAGCAGAAACAGACTGGAATCCAGGCTAAACTGAAAGTGCTGTGGCACCTAACACACTGGATACCAGGCTAAACTGAAAGTGACGTGGCACCTAAATCGGCCAGTGTATTTCTAGTATGTATTTAGTCATTGTGTTGTCTGAAATCTCTCCCCTTGTAGCCGGCTGAATCTTCCATCGCAGCCAAAGGAAAGAGAGTGAGTCCAAGTGACACTGTCCTCAGATGGTGCCTGGCGGTAAAGCAAATGCATCCTGACTAACCAGGGGCGTTCGCCGATTCTGTTACAAAACATTTCATAAACAAAAGCAAAATGAATTAAATGGGGAAGGTCATAACTTAATTTGTCCAATAGAAACTCTCATTTTGCAACTGTTTGGACTAATGATTCCACCCAGCTGTCTGACAGTGAAGAGGATGCCCTAGACTGTTACCATGGTTCCTCCAGTCAATTATATTTACACTTTACCGGTTGTACATGCTGTCGGTCCTTTTGACGGTAAGAGGTGGAGATAAATCCACAGGAAAGTGTTCTTTACCTGACTTTTTGTGGTGCCGGTTGGTTCTCTCGTTTGTATTTTCAAAGTGATGCAAAAATAAGTAAACAGTAACCGAGTGTAGTCGACCGAATAACGTTTCCTCGCAATCAGCTGGAAGTGTTTGCCATTCGGTTAGGCTCGGACATAATGTGTAAATATTTTGTCACGTGCGAATTGCATCAGTATTGAAAATGCAAACGATATGACGGTACAGACCAGCATACTGAAGGTCGGGTTGATAACACTGCACTGGATATTTTCTCTCACATTCCTACCTGAAAAGGGACCATGAAGGTCTACCTGAGCATGGAGCTGTGCAGATCAACTGATCTATACACTTATTTAACTTCCGAACAATAGAGCATAAACCGATTAGTGATTCGGGACAGCGACTACCTCAGAGTCATGTTCATTAGGCACCAAGCGGAAGAAAATGCACTGAAACGGGGACAGACTAACTGGACATGTCCAATTGGTCATTCTCATATTTGTTTTCCGTTTTAAAACCTTGTGTGCCCTAATGAACACGGCCCAGGCCAACTCCCAGTGTGCGAGTAAACAGGATGAGCAGAGTCGGGGACTCATTGGCGAGAACAGTGAAACCACTGTCTGTGGGGCCTTGCTAGTTCCTTCAGCCAAAACAGGAGACGATTGATTTATATTGAGGGAAGGGAAATGGGTGGACACCTGCTACCCTCAACAGTGCCACATTCTAGGCAAATTACTTTCTTATCGTGACGAACTGACAGGATCATGTCAAAGTTGAGACCAAAACTCCAAATGGTGCCTTTTGGAAGAGGAGATTCTCTTAAGTCGTTGTTACAAAACATAATCAGTGTGATGGTAAACATTGTATTTACTATTAAACTGCTATTCATCAATGTAATGTTGTCGAGTGGTCATTGCTGCCCACCAGTAGGTGTCAGTCACGCTGCGGTTAGCTGTCTAGTACACCTGTAAACCAACGAAGAAGAAACGTGTCTGTCCCACTAGACCTCTGCAAGGTGTCTGAACCACCGCTGTCGAGCCAAGACATCCCCTGCCTAGCCCTGGATTAATTTCTCCCACCTTTTAGCAGCCCCTTTTCTCAACCATGGCGACGAGTGCGAAGCGAAAACAAGAAGAGACGCATCTTAAGATGCTCCGGGAAATGACTAGCCAGCCCCCGAATAGGAAGTGCTTTGATTGCGACCAGCGCGGCCCGACTTATGCCAACATGACAGTGGGTTCCTTCGTCTGTACCACCTGTTCTGGCATCCTGTAAGTACTGTGTTGACCATTGTTATGCATTTATGTGGGGTTGATTTTTAAAACAAGCTAAAGTCGTTCTTTATGGTGTATTTTAGTGGTTTAGCTAATATTACTTATCAAGCTCCCCAACACCGCATGTAATGCTATCCAACGTTAGCGAAATACTAGTAATGATTTGGCAGGGTCGCAAAGCCTGTACTTTGATGTAAGGAGAGGTTTCAATTCCCAATCTTTAAAAGTTCAACTAAAGTATTGTTTGTGCCGAAAATAGTTGTCTCAAGGTTAGTGTGTGTGTGTGTGGTGGTTGCTGATAAAAGGCGTATTTGCCCAGTGTGTCAAAACAGCACGTCACTGGACCACCGGCGAAACTCTTGCCCAACCTCGGCTCTTTCCCAATCCAAGTTTATCTATACCATAAACGTAGTTTGGGACATCCGTTGCTCACTCCTATAGGTGTATATAGTATTGGCCTCTGCAGAAATGGTCGCATTTGTTGCTTTCCAAACACTTATAAAATACCTGAAGTAATTCAAATGCATATGGTTTAGAGACCACAATAGGAAGGGACTACTGAAAAAAGCACAACTGATGATAAAACGGATGATCTCACTCCATATGTGAAGGCTAAGCACATTAAAGCATTTTGTGAGTGTATAGTCAGTCATGTTGTGCCTGGTCATTGTAAAATTATTGACACAGAATGCATACTCACCAATTGTTCCCCTCTGCTATCGTTAACCCCCCCCCCCCCCCCCCCCCCCACACACACACACACACACTCTAGACGAGGCCTGAATCCCCCCCACAGAGTGAAGTCCATCTCTATGACCACCTTCACACTACAGGAAATTGAATTCTTACAGAAACACACCAATGAGGTACTGACATTAATTCATATAATGTACTATGAAATGGGTTCTTCAATCCTAGTCCTGGGGATCCGAGGGGAATGCAGCCTTTTATTCATTCAAAGGCATTGATGATTAGCTTAGTCAGATGTGCTAGTATTGAGAATAAAATCATACTGACCCTGTGGGTCCCCAGGACCTGTATTGAAGAACAATGGATTATTGTCTTTGTGCATGTCTGCCGTCTGAGTTTTTCTGTCTCAAGGGAGTTTATTGTCATTTCTCTTTTTCCTTTCTCTCCCCCTTCCCCACACACTTTCTATCTAGGTTTGTAAATACATCTGGTTGGGGCTGTACGATGACAAGACATTGGTTGTTCCAGACTTCCGTGAACCACAGAAAGTAAAAGAATTCCTCCAGGAAAAATATGAGAAGAAAAGATGGTGAGGAGCTTCACTCTTTTACTTTCTATCGTGTTAACGGAATATCTCAAAAAGTAGAGATCCTCCACTCTCTATTGTGATATATTCAGGGGTGAAATTGGAGGAAAAATCACTCTCTAGAGAACTGCCAATATAAAATCCTATGAATTCATGAACCCAGTTTTACATGTAAAAATTCTTACACCTTTGGAACTCAGTTCCAGCAATTCCCTGGATGTATTTGTCTTTATGCTTCTGTGAATACAGGTACGTCCCTCCAGACCAGGCGAGGACGGTAGCCATGGCCCAGGCCTCCAAGTCGGGCTCCTCAGCCAGCAGCACAGCCAGCACCCCGGAGGTCCAGCCCCTGAAAACCCTGCAGCTCAACAAGACCCCCCTAACACGTCAGGTATTGCTTCTACCTGCTTTCTTAACATATGGCATGTTACATTTCAGGCTGATGTGCTTTTGAGTCATTTCCAAACAAATGATGAAATACATTTTAGGCTGATCCATTTTCATAACTTGGTCTAGTCATATAAGTCAATGGGTGCAACCCAAAATGGTCCCAGTTATTTTGATTTGAAACATGTCATCATTGAGTAGACAGTTGCCATGGCGCCCTAGCAGCAGCCTAAGCCGAGAGCTCCTGTACATTTTGTAAATATTCTTGTAATTTGTATGGTATTTTTAGCTTACAATCCTTTTTGTTTTAAGAATGAACAATTAATATAGCTAATTAATATCATCAGAATCCACCACAACATTAAGACTGAAGCTGACTGAAGCTGTTTGAAGAGCTAGCTAACGTTAAAGTTAGCAGACTAGCTGTTTTGATTCGAATGCCAGCTAGTGTCTGGAGGGTGAGGATGGAGAGAAGCCAAAAGCAAGACTGCAGTGATGAGGCTTGTAGGGAGGACGACGTTACAAGGCTGCTATTTAATTATTATTGAAATGTGGTGTGCTTTCTGGTGCCACGTGACTGCCATAGCATCATCCAAGTGGGCGCTTAATTTTGGTAGCTAGCTACCTACCTTCTACGGAGTCCATGGACTACAGTGGCTTAGCTCAGACTTCATCTGACTGAGTTCTACTACGGAAAAGTCAGAGACAGTGAGACACCATGACGACATCACACTTCCTGCCTGCCTCTGGACCTCTGGACTCTCCCTGCTTGACCCCCTTCCTCAGATGACCACTCAAGCCATGAACTTTGAACTTTCTAATGGCTGTCCATTTCATAACGTTGTGATGTTGTTTTTCTAAATTACCTGTCTTTTTTTTGTGCTTTGAAGTGCAGGCACTTTAAGATTCTTTGAAAAGCGCTATATACGTTGATATATTGTTATGAATTATTCCTCATGGTCTCTCTCCCTCCGCCAGTCCCCGATGGTGGTTCGTTCCCTGGCCCATCCCATAGTTCAGGAGAAGAAGTTTGACCTCCTTACAGACCTGGGCGGAGACATCTTTGCCGCTCTGCCCTCTCAGGCTGCCAGCAACGCCAATTTTGCCAACTTTGCGAATTTCCCCAGCCAATCAGGTAATGAGCCAATCAGGTTTCCCTAGCCAACCATGTTCCCAAGACAATCTAGTAATGAGTGAGAGTGGCCTTCGCTCAAACTCCCAGGGGCAAATCCTAACTTCCATTTAGGTTGAACTTTCACTTAGTCATGCGTGGATGTTAATGGGAGACTAAGTGAACATTGTATTTAAAGCAGCAATCAGCAGTGGAAACAACAAGACTATTGTTTTGCTATAAAGCTGATGGATAGGGCTGGAGAAATGGAACCACTCTCATAGACCACTATGGATGCAAGGACTGACCATCCATGATATCAAAAAGATAGTTTTAACCATGTTTAGAGGATTTTTTGTGTTTTGTTTACATTTACTTTGTTTACAAACATTGAAGTAAAACAAGCTTATATTTTGGGTTCTGACGGGGTACGACTGTTGAAACAAGCTCACAAGGCATTTATAAGTTATATTCTTCAAGAATCAATGGGTACATTTAATAAATTCATTAGACCAAAAATGGATGTAGCAACTGCAGATTGACCTTTTTAAGTTGGATTTAGACGTTGCCCAATATTGAGTGGATTTGAATGATTTGTCTTCAAGGAGTCAAAATGAAATAAATCTCGAGTTCATGCAAATGAGTTAAGAAGAGTAGTGTAGTTAAACTGTGAATGTGCCTAAGCAGGTACACAAGTCATTATAATGTTGTTTGTATGTTAAATCATTGTCATTTGCTGCTCCACCCATTCCTCACATTGTCAGGGTTTTACCGTCACACCATTCCTCATTCCTCACATTGTCAGGGTTTTGTGTTTCCTCCTCTGTGGTTTGCAGTGACTAAGGTTAACTCAAAAGCTGACTTTGCCAACTTTGAGATGTTTGGCAACTCTGGAGTACCTCCGCATTTCAGGACCTCACCACCCTCTCAGTCGTTTGCGTCAGGTACCGCCGGGTCCCATTCTCATACATACCCTCTCATTTACATAATTTAATTGCCACAGTGAATTTTTGTAATGTTTGTTTGTTTATCAATTAATCCCATAAGGGATGGGTTGCTTATTGGCGGTTTGACACAAAAATGAAATGTCATTTCATTCACTATCTCTGTTCCAAGCCCAACAGGGGAACAGCTTGTTTTTATCATACCATGTTTGCCTCTTTCTTTAGTTTGTTTGTGTCCATGTCCTTTCTCCTGTGTGTGAATGTGTGTATATTGACCCCTGTGTATGTCTCTCTCGCTCTCTGTAGGGCGAGGTGTCCCAGTGCCATCAGCAGCTGGTGCTGTACCAGCCCAGTCCCAGCTGGGCACCTCAGCAGAGGACCGCTATGCTGCCCTGGCTGAGCTGGACAACGAGCTGAGCTCCTCTGCCCCCACAGGGAGTAGTGTCCAGGGGTGAGAGACAGACACCACTACAAAACTTGGCACTAAAAACACATTTTTTGCCTGTGCATTTAGATCTCCTCCAAAATAGTTATATATATTTTTTTGTGGTTCAATGAGCTAAGAAATTTATTCATGTTTTGTATTTAAGTGAATCTAGGAATTTGTTTGGAGCTGTGTTGGGAACCTCGCCTGCCCAGACTCAGCCAGTCTTACCCAACATGCAGCAAGGCTTTGGAGGTGAGTGGATTGTTACACCTACAGTATTTTCTGAAATGGTTGACTCTCAAACATAATGAAAGCATGATGTCGTTTCCTGTTGTTTCAGCCGTCTCATCCAATAACCCATTTGTTGCTGCTGCTGCCCCAGATATGGCTACCAACCCCTTCCAGACCAATGGTATAGCACCGGCCGCAGGTGTGTTTGTGTGAGCACATGAAAGTGCATACATACATATCAAGTGTGTGTGTTTGGGCCTCAGCCAGTTTTGTCTGAAATTGCATTGTTTGATATCAGTAGATCCTGTACATTGAAAAGTTTGTTTGTGTTTGCCACTGTGTTCATGTTACTCACTCCGCCCCCTCCCATCTCTCTCTGTATCCTAGCCTCGTTTGGCACAGGCTCTATGAGTATGCCTGCTGGCTTTGGGAATGCCTCCTCTTACTGCCTCCCGACCAGTTTTAGTGGGACCTTCCAGCAGCCCTTCCCTGGCCAGGCCCCCTGCCCTTACCCCCAGCCAGGGGCCTACCAACCCCAACAACCTAATGGTAAGTAGTGTAGTTTCAATCACAATATAGTTTGGCCATAACATTAAAGTGGTGATTTCCAAAACAATTTTTGTGCTGTGACTTTTCTTGTGACCCTACACTATAAACAAAGAGCATGTTTCTGGCTAGTATCCACTCTGCAACTAAATAGCCATCGTTCCACTATTTGGGAACCTAATTGGTAAAGAGAGCATTAAGCCTTAATCAGTTTTTTTCTCTGCATTGACAGGCCCTGGTGGATATACAGTCTATGGACAGACCAAGCCCTCCATGACCCCCTTTGGGCAGCTCATGGCTGGTCCTGGGATGACCAATAACCCATTCATGGGGAGTATTTAATAGTGTGTATGTTTCCAGATCATGTCGAAGAACGTTTTGTGGTCTTTGATTGTAATACAAGTGTAAAACACTTTGTGCCTGACTTTGACCAACAAAATACAAGTACAAACACGTACAATTTACTTACACACATACTACTTCTGCATGGGTCCAATGTAAAAACGCATATGTGCGCCCTCTCTCGCTCTGCTAACTTCATGGATGAACGTTTGGCAGTCATGCTGATGGTCATGTCTTTTACAATATTGATTAACCCGTTGTCTCCAACCAGGCGGGAGCCCCGGCCGGATCCTACCCCTCTGGAAGCTCCAACACCAACCCCTTCCTGTAGCGCGCCTCCCTCCCTGTCGTCACCACCAGAGGGCAGCATACAGCACCTATTCAATGTACCGGCTCAGTCACACCTTGTGACTTGACAGTACATTTCTGAAACTCTGAAATCAAGATTTTCTTAACTATGTTTACGACACTATGAAGGACTATGGGACCGGGGACTGCCCTGGAACGATGCCCTGGGACTTATACGGTCTCTATACATATTTTGTAGTTTGTTATGTTTGACAGTATTATTGTGCATGTCGGCATTTGTATTCACGTTTAAAATAAATGTTATGTATAATTAGGACTTGACGTGGGTGGAGGACATTGCTGGTGCCACTACAATGTTTCTACCAGTGTGTTTATATGATAACTAACATGGTTGTATACAACAGGTCTAGGAGGGAACTGAGGTGACCAAGATTTTTTTCTCATTGGGAACGATGACGATTAGATGTTGGTGAAGAATCAGGCTGGTGAACAAGGTGTCACCGGAGGCCATATTCGGTATCATTTAATGAATTCCGTGTTAAAGAAACAATGTATTGTGGTTTCAATTGGCACGACGCCTCTGCCTGCAGTTACGGTGTCCGGGACTGTTATTTGGTGCATGATTAATACCACTATTACTTGGGGTGCCACCTGGGGTGTGTTCAGCAGGGTACAAGATTGTGTAGCAGGACCCCCCCCCCAAAAAAATCCTAGATTTTACCCAATCAAAGAAATTTTAAGAAAGTTAAAGCTCATTTACTGCATTTATACAATTTATAAACTCTGAAATGCTATTTGAAGAACAGCAAAAACAAGCTTAAATGACCCCAGCCATTATCACATTGGTTGCTGTTGCTCCATTCACCTCAGTCGGCCTACAAACACAGCCTATTAGCTATACGATTAGCCGCTACACATTAACTCACATTAACTCGGCACCGGGATTACAAACTAGAAATTAATACGTACAGAGGGATCTGTTAACAGAAAAAGTATTTTAGTAACAAAAGGTAAACAACTACATTTGCTTTACATACATATTCTTGTTGTTGCAGTTTTAAAGCTAATTTCCTGCAATTCTACACGTTTTGTCATGACTTATGCCGTGTTAATAGGACATGTGCCCAGTTGGTAATTCAACCATGATTACTACAAGTTTTTAGATAGCTGGCTAGACTAACTAGACCCATTTACCAGTACCCCCAAAAATGTAGTGATTGTCAGTGAGTGACATGTAACAAGATAAAAACTGCTGATGCACAACCAAGTTTTTAAATTGCACCGTGTGTATTTTACTATTCTATCTATCAACAGTAAGTGGAGACCCCAAGTCGGTTCGTACATTTTTTTTTTAAATAAATGTTTTATTTTTTTAATTGTAAAGAATGACCGAGGTCCGGACCATTATACCTCAGTGTCCGGACCTTGGTGTCTTCATATGTAGCTACGGCCCTGCGCATGTGTGTGTAAAAACACATGACAAGTTTGTATTTATTTGGAGAGATGGTTAACTTGTGCCCCCCCAATCACTTTTAATTCATGCAATTGTGTTACTCGCCGTTACAGTAATACGTAAGTCAATGTGTACATATATAAATATATGTATAAATATATTAAAGATTTTTAACTGCAGTTTGCACTTGATTCTCTTTTTTTTTCATTTAGAATTTGAGGTTAAAATCTACAGTGAACAAAAATATAATCGCAACATGTAAAGTGTTGGTACAATGTTTCATGAGCTAAAATAAAATATCCCAGTAATGTTCCATATGCACAAAAAGCTTATTTCTCTAAAATGATGTACACAAATTTGTTCACATCCTTGTTAGTGAGCATTTCTCATTTGCCAAGACAGTCCATCCACCTGAAAAGTGTGGCATATCAAGAATCTGATTAAACAGCATGATCATTACACAAGTGCACCTTGTGCTGGGGCCAAAAGGCCACTAAAATATGACGTTTTGTCACACAACACAATACCACAGATGTCTCAAGTTTTAAGGGAGTGCAATTGGCATGCGGACTGCAGGAATGTCAACCAGAGCTGCTGCCAGAGAATTGAATATTCCTTTCTCTACAATAAGTTGCCTCAAATGTAATTTTAGAGAATTGGCAGTATGTAGAACCGGCCTCATAAACACAGACCACGTGTATGGTTTGGTGATGTCAACATTGTGAACAGAGTTCCCCATGGTGGGGTTGTGGTATGGCCAGGGATAAACTATGGACAACGAACACAATTGCATTTGATCTATGGCAATTTGAATGCACAGAGATACCATGATGAGATCCTGAGGTCCATTGTCGTGCCTTTCATCCGCCGCTGTCACCTCGTGTTTCAGCATGATAATGCACGGTCCCATGTCGCAAGGATCTATCTGCACAATTCCTGGAAGCTGAAAATGTCCCTGTTCTTCCATGGCCTTCATACTCACCAGACATGTCACCGACTGAGCGTGTTTGGGATGCTCTAGAGTCTAGATCGACGTGTACAACAGTGTGTCCAGGTTCCTGCCAATATTCAACAACTTTGCACAGCCATTGACGAGGAGTGGGACAACATTACACAGGCCACAATCAACAGCCTGATCAACTCTATGATGGTCACACCAGATACTGACTGGTTTTCTGATCCATGCCCCTTTTTCTCTGTATTTCCAGTCATATGAAACCCAAAGATTGGGGCCTAATGAATTTATTTCAATTGACTGATTTCCTTATATGATCTGTAACTCAGTAAAATGTTGTTCACTATAGCTCTTTATGAGGAAATGTATTCATTGACTCAAGTATCAGGAAAACGTAGCTTTTCATTTATACACAGCTACAAAAGTGACTTCAAACCCAAGAGAAAGTTGTAATTTTGTATTTGTTACATTCTAGCACGTTGCGGCAGGAAGGAATGTTGCAGCAGGAGAAGTTTCGTTACATTCTAGCACGTTGCGGCAGGAAGGAATTCGTTACATTCTAGCACGTTGCGGCAGGAAGGAATGTTGCAGCAGGAGGATATTCGTTACATTCTAGCACGCTGGAAGTAAACTGAACGAACCCGTTCGTTGCCGTGGCAACCACAAACCAAGCGTCCAAAATGTCGACTTTGCTGGGGAAAAGTTTATTTGAAGTCAGTGGTCAAGGTCCTGCACCCAATAAAGACTTCTTCCAATTTTCTGTTACCAAGACTGAGGTAAATCTTTTCGTGTTATGTCCTCTCTAAAATTTAAAGTATTTAATCATTTTTTTCTCAAGACATTTCTAAGCTAACGTTAGCCATTTAACTCTAACGCTACAGTAATATTTCACTCTTAGTTTAAACCAACGCGTTAGCTAGTTATAATAACGTACATGTCAGTAACGTTAACGTTAGACACATAACAATATAATCTAGTACTAGCTTGCTCGGCTAACTAACAAATAAAGGCTATGCCAGAAAGCTGGCAACAAATAGTTCAAGTAAATAGCATTAGTAACAAATAGCCAGCAAAGCCATTTAGCTAGCTACATTAAATACTGTAATACCATTTGCTCTGCAATACTCATAGGCCTATATTTTTCAGGTTATTTGGAGATGGTGGAAGATTTCTTTGAGAAGTGATGGTAGGAACACAAAGCCAGGAGAACTGAGGGAGTCTCACAATGACTACTTGGATGACAGCCTGCTTCAGAGTAAGGTGCCCAGTGTAGACTAGCCCTCAGCCCACCTGCTCAACTTACAGCCCACCTGCTCACTAATAGCAAGATAGATAATAGTGTAAATGCCCAAAATAACCAACCCTATGCCCTCGAGTGAAGCGAATTACCATGCTAAAAATGACTGCTTTGATTGTAACCCAATCAACCCCTAATTAAATGATACTATTCCAGGCGGCTAAGTCGGCAGTTCCCATGATTTAGGTTCACAGGTGTGTCAGAAGGGTAGTTTCCAGGAGGGCAGATGTCGTAGAGGCAATGACCTAGACCAGGGCTCTCCAACCCTGTTCCTGGAGAGATAACCTTTCTGTAGGTTTTAACTCCAACCCTGACACTGGAGAGCTACTGTCCTGTAGGTTTTAACTTCAACCCTGTTCCTGGAGAGCTACCATCCTGTAGGTTTTAACTTCAACCCTGTTCCTGGAGAGCTACTGTCCTGTAGGTTAACTCCAACCCTATTCGTGGAGAGCTACCATCTTGTAGGTTTTAACTTCAACCCTGTTCCTGGAGAGCTACCTTCCTGTAGGTTTTAACTCCTACCCTAGTCTAACACACCTGATTCTAATAATTATCTGGCTGATAAGAACCAGGTTAGATACAACTAGGGTTGGAGTGAAAATCTACAGGAGGGTAGCTCTCCAGGAACAGGGTTGAAGTTAAAATCTACAGGAGGGTAGCTCTCCAGGAACAGGGTTGAAGTTAAAATCTACAAGAGGGTAGCTCTCCAGGAACAGGATTGGAGTTAAAACCTACAGGACAGTAGCTCTCCAGTGTCAGGGTTGGAGTGAAAATCTACAGGAGGGTAGCTCTCCAGGAACAGGATTGGAGACCCTTGGTGTAGAGATTGTGTCCATTCACAGGTGTTGCATTTTTTTTAAGCATCTTTTACTAGAAAGACTTTTGAAATCGCCCAGTTGCTAGGTCAGAGAGATGGGGAGAATCTCAAAACCCATTGGAGATGGTCAGAGGGGAAGGACCTCTGACTTTCTCATCCAATGGGGTTTGAGAAGGAGAGGGGGCGCGAGGAGTCAAGGAAATGCAATTGATATTCTCCCATGGTCTAATGCCCTTGTAACGGACTTTGGCTAGGTTGGGCACAGCACAAAAAAAAGTTAAGCAACATCCCCGTTGGTGGGCATGAGGCTAAGTGTTGACAGGTGCTGTCTGTGTAATCAAGTAGAGGCTGCTGAGGGGAGGACGGCTCATATTAATGGCTGGAATGGAGTCAGTGGAATGGTATCAAACACATCAACGACGTGGTTTCCATGTGGTTGATACCATTCCATTGACTCCATTCCAGATATTATTATGAGCCGTCCTCACCTCAGCAGCCTCCACTGGTGTGATGGTTTCCTAGGTCAGGTGAGTGTGGTGTTTGGTCCACGGATCCTTCAGTACAGCCAGGCACTATGTCAGGGCCACTATGACTACCTGGAGCGTCTGCCCGACCCCCTGCTTCTCCACATCCTGACCCATCTGGAACTGGAGGACGTGGCACGGCTTGGACACACCTCACACAGGTTCAGGAAGGTGAATGGACCCACTCTGTCTGTGTGAGACTCGGTGCATGCATGTAGACAGTATTACTGCCTATTTAAAAAAAAAACATGTTGTTACCTTTATCTAGGCAAGTCAGTTAAGAACAAATTCTTATTTACAATGACGGCCTACCCTGGACAAACTCTCCCCTAAACCTGACAACGCTGGGCCAATTGTGCACCCCCCCATGTGACCCCCGATCACAGTCGGTTATGATACAGCCCGAGATCAAACCCTGTGATGTAGACTAAATACTGCCTATGGTGTAGACTGTATACTGCCTATGATATAGACTGTATACTGCCTATGATATAGACTGTATGTGAATCCTTTTGTAACTACATAGGTATATCTGACTGTAATTACGTGTTTTCCATTTTCATATTTCTATTTTCTGTTGGTTTATTTTCTGTAGTAAATCTGTTGTTTTTGTTTGTGGTTTAAACCCCTGGTGAGTTAACTGACGGAATGATTGACCGCAAACTCTGGTCGAGGTCCCTAACCACTGTTCCCTGTGTGTCTGTCAGCTGTGTCGTTCGGAGGAGTTCTGGGAACAAGCGGTGCGCAGTCACTGCGGCGCCGTGTCGGCCGAGGTGGAGGCCCTGGCCCTGGAGCTGGGCTGGAAGAGCGTCTTCTTCACCAGCAAGCTGCAGCTGCAGAAACAGATCAGTCGCAGGAGGAAGAGGAGCCAGAAGCTACTCTGTACAGACCTGGAGCGCTATGATGTAGACACAATGGTGGAGCGCAGTGAGGAGCCAGAGAGCCGCGCTGCAGATATAGAGCCAGGTTCTGAGTCGGACCCTGGGCCGGAGCAGCTCTGTACAGACATGCAGCGCTGTGGGGTGATTGCGGGTCAGGGTCGTGGTGTGGCACAGGGGGACTGGAGCTCTGATTCAGGGAGCTCACTGAAATGACTTTTGTTTTATCTTTACACTCTAAATAGGATCCTTGAGGTTTCCATGCTGAGGAATAGAGGACTGCTTGATTTCGGGTGGAGACAGTACAAGTGTTTTTTTTGGTACAAATATGATGACTATTGAATGTTTGATGAATTCATGTTAGTTATGCTTCCTGTCTTTCAAACAATACAGTGGCTGTGTTGTGTTGGAAGACAGTTTCTCTCATAGACAGTTGCCTGGCAGCAAAGGATGTTGTGGCAATGGCTGGAGATGTTAATATGTATTTTTACCCGCCGTTGCGTTGTGTTGTACATGTGCCATAATCTTTTTCCTTATACAATTTAGCACGAGCAGGACAATACCATTCAGTGGAATGATTCAGGGAGGGCACGTTTGGTAAAAATAAAAGGATAAAAACCTGCCAGCTGTGTTCTCATAACATTTTTCTTCCTATTTGATATGGTTTTGTAAATATATATTATGTATTTTTACAATGTTTAAAATATAACAATATTTTAAACCTACAGTATATTCTATATGAAATCCTTATCTCAGCTAAATAACT
This sequence comes from Oncorhynchus clarkii lewisi, assembly GCF_045791955.1. Taxonomy (NCBI): domain Eukaryota; kingdom Metazoa; phylum Chordata; class Actinopteri; order Salmoniformes; family Salmonidae; genus Oncorhynchus; species Oncorhynchus clarkii. The sequence continues at coordinate 8,777,035 of NC_092166.1, read as the reverse complement.
TGAGGACCAAAGGGTCCAATCATTTTAACATCCTTCTAGTTAATATATAGGGAAAGTGTTCAGTCTGATCTCCACTCATGGACCTTCACAGTCACTAGCGACAAACTCTCCTGCCGCAGGTCAGATGTTAACACACACACACTCTCAGCATAGCACACACACCTAGGAGCACAATAATTTGCTCCACCTACTGTTAAATATAGAATTTTGCCATGCTGAGAGGCAGGTGTTGACTCTCAGAACAGTCTACTCCACTAAACCCGCGGATTAGGAGGCAGTCGATAAAGAATCTGTAACTAAATGCATGGCGCTGGTGACACGTGACAGAAAATACAAGGCAAAGATATAGAAGATCACAGTTACCTGAAGCAAAGGGCTAGCAGCCACAGTAGAGACACTCATACTGTATATGTTGGCACCATTAACCCCTGTGACCTGCCAGAATCAACAGAAGCGATGTCCAATGACTCCAACTATGATGTGGCAGTGGAACAGAATACAGGTAAGAAATGGCAGTTTTTTTCAGCTGTTTTTCCTCCCTGTAATTTTTCTTTAGTCTCAACCTATGAGTTTGCTCTATCTTGGGTTTACAGTCATTGTCATTGACGTCCTATGTGGTTTATCAAAGTATCAAAAATAATCTCACTCATGCCTTTATGTGGTTTAACTTCACATGTTATTTCTCAGGTTTTTTTTGTGTGTCTTTTTCCTCTACTCAGGCCTTTTAAATGCTACTATATCTGGGGATGACATAGGGCTGCTGGACACAGTAAAAGTGTGTGTCCACGGGGGCATCTTCCTGATCACCTTTTTCTTGACCTACCTCATTGTGGTGACAGTGTTCCACAAAGCCGAGCTGCGCCGCAACGTCCGCTTCGTTCTGCTGTGCCAGCACTGTGCCTGTGTGACCAGCTTCAACGCGGTGGGCACCATCCTGCACGGCCTCCGCGCCCTCCACGTGCCCATTAACCGCCTGACCTGCTGGGTCCTTTTTGACTTCCAGGTGGCTCTAGGCCGTGGCATGGGCATCACCCTCACACTCATGGCCCTCAACACCTGCCTGTCCATCCTGCGGCCGCTCCACTACCCAGCGCTGGTGCGTCGCATTCGGTCTTCCGTCATGGCGCTGGCTTGGTTCGTGGCCCTGCTCAACCCGGTTCTGTTCACTGTCCTGGCCTGCGCTCAGTCCTCTTGGGCCTATGTGGTGGAGCTGGACCCCGTGTGCTCCACCACGCTGGAGAGTCCCGCATCTCGGTTCAGCAGCCTGGCGCTGGTGGTGTTCTTGGTACTGCTCATCATGACCAGCTATGTGCTCATCTACATGGAGGGCTGCCGGGCGGGGCATTTCTCACGCTCCAACAGCAGCGGGCGCCGCACCATCCTGATCCACATGCTACAGATGATCCTGTACCTGCTCCCTCTGGTGCCCATCATCACCAGGTGGAAGCACAATATGGCCGCCACAGTGACCAACTTCGTGGTGTTCCTAGTGGGGCAGGCACTCAGCCCCGTGGTGTACGGCCTGCGTTGCCGGGAACTCCGAGAGCAGCTTCCCCACTTCCTCCCCCGCTGGACAAAAGTTTTCCAGACCTGCAGTGGAACCACAGACTGCTCTAGTACAGAGACCCCCACTCAGCACTGGAACTGCAATAATCTCCAGAACCGCGACTAGTACAGGGACCGTAAACAGCGCAAAGACCACACTCAGCATCGGAGCCTGTGCTACAATAGAGACTAAAGCCAGTATGGAGTCTGCTTCATATGAAGGACCTGGAATACACTTAGAGAGCCCAGCAAATACAGAAACCACAGTGTGCACATGGACCAATATAGAGAATGAAGCCAGTGACGTAACTGAAACCCGTGGACTGACTGAAACTAGTATAGAGACTGAAGCCAGTGGACTGACTGAAACTAGTATAGAGACTGAAGCCAGTGGACTGACTGAAACTAGTATAGAGACTGAAGCCAGTGGACTGACTGAAACTAGTATAGAGACTGAAGCCAGTGGACTGACTGAAACTAGTATAGAGACTGAAGCCAGTGGACTGACTGAAACTAGTATAGAGACCGAAGCCAGTGGACTGACTGAAACTAGTATAGAGACTGAAGCCAGTGGACTGACTGAAACTAGTATAGAGACTGAAGCCAGTGAACTGACTGAAACTAGTATAGAGACTGTGGCACGTAACTGAAACTGACTGAAACTAGTATAGAGACAAGTGAAGTGCAATCGTATGAGGACATTGTATGATGATTACTGAACCTGCGTTAGACAATGGTGGCGATTGAACATGTAGAATCGTCGGGAAAATAACAGATAAAATGTAAAACACTTGTTGGTTATTGTTTGGTTTTCACTTTAATATTGGTATTTCGTGTTGTCTGATTAGACCTGAGTTCAACTATATCCGTATTCAAGTATATGTTATTTAAATACTAATTTCTGACCACTTTCCAATATTCCACTTCTCTTTGTTAAAATAACTGGTGGAAATGGATAGTAGCGTTAAATGTAGAATATGTAACAATACTGAGCACTTTAACATGTTGACTGATGATATTTTATAATATTTCACCACTACTTTCCCTTAGTCAGACCTCTCCAAAAATCCTCACTAAAAAACAAAACAAATTACCCAGAATTGTGCCAATTACAAAAAGTATGAGAACAGATTTAGCCATCTACTTCGGATATCACAATAGATTTACTAGAACATTCCAAGAATCTTCAAACAATATAAAGTAAACTTGGAAAATCATCAATCAACTGTTGAACAGGAAAAAGGCTTCTATGGCTCTCACATCTCAATTCAATGTTGGAAGACCTATAGGGATCCTATATACACTGCTCAAAAAAATAAAGGGAACACTTAAACAACACAATGTAACTCCAAGTCAATCACACTTCTGTGAAATCAAACTGTCCACTTAGGAAGCAACACTGATTGACAATAAATTTCACATGCTGTTGTGCAAATGGAATAGACAACAGGTGGAAATTATAGGCAATTAGCAAGACACCCCAATAAAGGAGTGGTTCTGTAGGTGGTGACCACAGACCACTTCTCAGTTCCTATGCTTCCTGGCTGATGTTTCGGTCACTTTTGAATGCTGGCGGTGCTTTCACTCTAGTGGTAGCATGAGACGGAGTCTACAACCCACACAAGTGGCTCAGGTAGTGCAGCTCATCCAGGATGGCACATCAATGCGAGCTGTGGCAAGAAGGTTTGCTGTGTCTGTCAGCGTAGTGTCCAGAGCATGGAGGCGCTACCAGGAGACAGGCCAGTACATCAGGAGACGTGGAGGAGGCCGTAGGAGGGCAACAACCCAGCAGCAGGACCGCTACCTCCGCCTTTGTGCAAGGAGGAGCAGGAGGAGCACTGCTAGAGCCCTGCAAAATGACCTCCAGCAGGCCACAAATGTGCATGTGTCTGCTCAAACGGTCAGAAACAGACTCCATGAGGGTGGTATGAGGGCCTGACATCCACAGGTGGGGGTTGTGCTTACAGCCCAACACCATGCAGGACGTTTGGTATTTGCCAGAGAACACCAAGATTGGCAAATTCGCCACTGGCGCCCTGTGCTCTTCACAGATGAAAGCAGGTTCACACTGAGCACATGTGACAGACGTGACTGGAGAACATTCTGCTGCCTGCAACATCCTCCAGCATGACCGGTTTGGCGGTGGGTCAGTCATGGTGTGGGGTGGCATTTCTTTGGGGGGCCGCACAGCCCTCCATGTGCTCACCAGAGGTAGCCTGACTGCCATTAGGTACCGAGATGAGATCCTCAGACCCCTTGTGAGACCATATGCTGGTGCGGTTGGCCCTGGGTTCCTCCTAATGCAAGACAATGCCAGACCTCATGTGGCTGGAGTGTGTCATCAGTTCCTGCAAGAGGAAGGCATTGATGCTATGGACTGGCCCGCCCGTTCTCCAGACCTGAATCCAATTGAGCACATCTGGGACATCATGTCTCGCTCCATCCACCAAACACCACGTTGCACCACAGACTGTCCAGGAGTTGGCGGATGCTTTAGTCCAGGTCTGGGAGGAGATCCCTCAGGAGACCATCCGCTACATCATCAAGAGCATGCCCAGGCGTTGTAGGGAGGTCATACAGGCACGTGGAGGCCACACACACTACTGAGCCTCATTTTGACTTGTTTTAAGGACATTACATCAAAGTTGGATCAGCCTGTAGTGTGGTTTTCCACTTTAATTTTGAGTGTGTCTCCAAATCCAGACCTCCATGGTTTGATAAATTTGATTTCCATTGATAATTTTTGTGTGATTTTGTTGTCAGCACATTCAGCTATGTAAAGAAAAAAGTATTTAATAAGAATATTTCATTCATTCAGATCTAGGATGTGTTATTTTAGTGTTCCCTTTATTTTCTTGAGCAGTGTATTTTCTTATTTAACCTTTATTTAACTAGGCAAGTCAGTTAAGAACACATTTTTATTTACAATGATGGCCTAGGAACAGTGGGTTAACTGCCTTGTTGGGGCAGAATGACAGATTTGATCTAGAAACCTTTTGATTACTGGCCCAATGCTTTAACCACTAGGCTACCTGCCGCCCCTATAATCCTATAGTGATCCTATAGTGATCCTACAGTGATCAAATAATCCTATAATGATCCTATAGTGATCATACAGTGATCATATAGTGATCCTACAGTGATCCTACAGTGATCCTATAGTGATCATACAGTGATCCTATAGTGATCCTACAGTGATCCTATAATCCTACAGTTATCCTATAGTAATCCTATAGTGATCCTATAGTGATCCTATAATCCTATAGTGATCCTACAGTGATCCTATAATCCTACAGTGATCCTATAATCCTACAGTTATCCTATAGTGATCCTATAGTGATCCTACAGTGATCCTATAATCCTACAGTGATCCTATAGTGATCCTATAGTAATCCTATCGTGATCCTACAGTGATCCTATAGTAAACCTATAGTGATCCTATAATCCTACAGTGATCCTATAATCCTACAGTGATCCTATAGTGATCCTATAGTAATCCTATTGTGATCCTATATTGATTTGATTTATTTTGATCTCTTTTAGTCCCCATTTGGACTAATCTTCCAAGAGTCCTTAAACATTCAAATACAATTTATAATACAAACACATTTCCACATATAACACACTATTACCAACATACATAATATACTAACATAATGACTCAATAAATACTCAATCTAAAAAATATTGATTCTTCATCTAATATAGTCCCACAACATTTCTATGTATTATATTTAAATTGTTTTAAAATTATGCTTAAGTTTATATATTGAAAGGTTTCTGGTTTGCTCAGTTAAGTTATTACATTTCTTTATTGCTCTAAATCAAAATGTTATTTTGCCTATTTCTCTTTTCTGTCTGGACAACGCATAGATGGTGGACAATCTATTTCTAGTATTTACGGAATGTCTGTCTCTCACCAACTGAATACCGTTGTGAATAGAACTTAGCTTAGTTTTAAATGATGTATATCATGAAATAAAATAAGCATGTTTTTTTCAATTATCTTATCGATTGATGACCAACCAAGAACACTGCGCATGACTGCAACAGAAGAACCATATCTCCACCTTAAAACAATCCTTGCTGCTTTGAAGACCATGATAAGCAGCTGTCTAGCTGCACTCCCAGTAGTTTGGTTTCTGCCATTTCTTCAATTTGTACTCCTCCCATACGTAATTGTATCCCCTGCTGTGTTGGCCTTTTCCTAGTGGAACAGACCAACATAACTTTGGTTTTCTTGGTGTTTAAAACAAGTTTTTTTGGCAAACCCACTCCCTAATATTCTCCAAATCTCCTTGTAAAGCTTGCTGTACCTGTTGAACCGATTGTCTTGCTGCATAAATTGTAGTATCATCTGCAAATATAGTAGCTTGAGTTTCAGCTAAGGCTAAGGGAAGGTCGTTGGTATATATTAAATAAAGAAGTGGCCCAAGGCAGCTGCCCTGCGGTATTCCACGGTTTAACACATGAGGGGAAGACAATGAACCATTGATATAGGCGGACTGTTTCCTGTCAGTTAGATATGACTGTACCCAATTCAATGCTACTTCCTTAAAACCATAATGCATTAATTTTGTCAAAATTATTTCATGATCCACTAAATCAAATGCTGCACTGAAATCTAAAAATAGTACACCTACAAACCTGCCATTATCCATAGCATTGAGCCATTGGTCAGTCATGTCAACCAATGCAGTGGTAGTGGAATGTTTTTTGCGATAAGCATGCTGATTGGCTGTAATCAGATCATTATTTTCCATGTACTCCCATATTTGTCTACTCACAATAACCTCCAATATCTTACTGAGTGTAGGGAGTAGATTAATTGGTCGAATTGGTTCTTTGCAGTCTTTCGGAATAGGGGACAGTTTCGCATGCTTCCATACATTTGCAAACATCCCCTTTTCCAGTGACCAATTAAATATGTATCTGCAATCTGGGGAGCAGCACAGCGAAGCAAAGAAATTGTCCATAAGACCATAACCTGTAGATTTACCATCAGGTAATGGCTTCAATAGGTTTAACACCTCCTCCACTGACACTGTTTGCAGACTAAAAGAGCAGATCTTGTTGCTCATAATATGATCATCAATCCATTGGGCAATAGCAAGTTTGGAAGAATGTATGTTTCTGTTGTTGCTCAGTAAATTAATTTTCTTTGTAAAAAAATCTGCAAAATGATTGGCAATATCAACTGGTTTTGTTATTATTCTCCTGTCAACCTCCACACTAGATGGGCATGATGCGATAGATGTACCAAGTAAGCCCTTAACTGTGTTCCATACCTTTTTACAATCATTTTTACAATCAATAAAAGCATTGTTGTAAAATAACTTTTTTCTTTCAATTCAATTTAACTGCATAATTACATAATGTTCTATAATTCTGTTCATCAATTTCTAATTTTGACTTGGCTGCTAAGACTTTTGCCATATTTCTTTGAGAAAAAGCCTCACCCAGTTCACCATCAATCCATGGAGATGGACGAGCACCAACTGTTCTCTTTCTTATAGGGGCATGATAGTCCATTACCTCAGTGAGCAAATCAAATGAAACATTCTGTAGCGTGATTTAAATCATCCTCTAGATAAATCAGCTCCCAGGGTACAGCAGCCAAATCATTTAGAAACAGCTCATGATTAAATGTTTTAACATTTCTCTTGACCACAATCTGTTGAAGGAATTTAATTCCTCTGTTTTAATTCCCAATTAAAATTAAACACTCTGTCAATACATAAGAATTTGTAAGACCCTTATTTTATAGGAATGGACAGAGCCCGATCTTAAAAGTCAAGTAACAGCCTTTATTCAAGAGAGTACTGAGTAAATACACATTTTACCACAGGTTATAAACTGAAAATGACATCAGTGTTTTCTAAATGTTCCGTCTCTTCTTGACACTGGTAGAAAGGCCCTATAGCGCTCAAGCCTTCCCTCCTCGCCTAGAGCCAAGGTCAGTCAGTGTAGATAAGCATTCTAGACAGTCTGGAGATATGGTTCATTCATTTGTACCAAGGAACAGACCGTCATTGTTCTAAACTCTTGACTACATTCACTACATTATATTCAATACTGGGATCAAGAGAGAAAATTCATACATGTACAGTAGCATAATAGTATTCTGATTAGTACATCCTGATTGAAATGTATACATAATTAATCATTATAGATTAAAAAAATTCCCTTAACACAATCCTAGGGGGTATCTTTGGAACCTTGGTGTTCATGGTTATGGTCACAATATTATGGTCTGTCCAGCCCACTGGCATTGATCTGGCTTTAAGGATTGCAATGGTATATTACAGAAGATCAGATCAATGCATGTGTCTGAACGATGACCCAATTTAATTGATGATCGAGTAGTATCATTAACCATTTGTTTCAAACCACAGTTCTTGGCATATCTCATCAATTTTGTTCTATTCAAATTATTGTGATCCTTCCAATTTATATTAAAATCACCCAAGATAAATACATCTCTGTTGGTATCTATGGCCTGGTCGACCCAGTACATAAGTTACCCAGATAGGACACCTTAGAGCTAGAAGGTCTATACACACATCCTACCAATATGGCTGCCTGGTGAGGCAGATGTACTTGAGCCCATAGTGCCTCTATTTGACCTACATTAAGGTCATCACTCCTCTTAAAAGGTATATGATTCTGAATATACAGTGCTACACCCCCACCATTCCTGTTCCTGTCTCTTCTCAGTAGACTATATCCATCAATGTTAATTTGCCCATCATTTACAGATGCATCTAAATGTGTTTCGGGTCAAAGCCAAAATATGAATATTATTTATGTTGACCAAGTTAAAAACCTCTTATATTTTGTTAGGAATGCTACATATATTAACCTGAGCTATATGCAGCCCTTTCCTTATCAAGTAAAGATCAATAGAGCATGTATTCATTATAGTTGAAGTTGTCATAATACACTACAACACACAAACTCTGATTTGAACATTAAATTAAAATAGCCAGGGAGTTACTCCAGAGTCCCGATACAGTTGCCCGTTGATGTAAAGTTTATCCATCACCATGGAGACTTGTTGATTCAGGCAACGCTTTTCCTTCATGATGGGATATAGTTTTTTTTCTCCTTTCATTGATCTCGGTGGGGAAGTGATTATTCATTCCAAAATCAGTGTTTCTGAGTTCTCTGCCCATGTTCTTCGTCATTTCATTTGTCAAAACATGCAACAATAGCCCGTGGCCTATTCCCGGAGGCCTTACCTATTCTATGGACTCTGGAGAAAGTGACATTACGCACAACATCCGTGGGCAGTTTTAGTTGAGTTGACATAAAGTCTCGGTCTGTGTCCTCACAGCCTCTGCTGTTGTCATTCTCCGGTATCCCTTAACATATTAGATTGTCCCGCATTGATCGACACTGTACATCAAGCAAGGTTTCTTTAAGTTGTTTGTTCTCCCTTTGCACCACCTCCACCTTGACCTTGCTATGAATAGAGTCTACAGTACCTTTCAGCGCCGTGTTCTCTTTCCTCAGATCATCCATCTGACGTTGGCTGAATTCTAGACTGGCACAAAATGCATTGATGTCCTCTCGTAATATATCCAAGATATCAAGTTTGGCCTTTCATTGATGGATTTTAACACGTCCTCATCCATATCAGTAAACCTCTCCCCACTCGCGCCCTCTTACTAGGGGATGGTTTGGTTCCATCGTTGATACCTATTGGCCAACCTGGTTTTGGTTTGTTTTGTTGATTGGGTTGGTTGTCTTTAACAATGCTTGAATCCTCCGAAACCAGCGACATGTTTCTCTGAGTTCGTAAGTATCTCTCGTCAATGAATCGTTCAAGCTCTTCAATAGATTCTGAATCATCCAGCGTGATTACAGGCAGAGTTAAACACACAAACAAACTGTTCAGCCCAAACTGAGAGCCTATAATCCTACAGTGATCTTACAGTAATCCTATAGTAATCCTATAGTGATCCTACAGTGATCCTAGAATCCTATAGTGATCCTACAGTAATCCTATAGTAATCCTATAGTGATCCTATAATCCTACAGTGATCCCACAGTGATCCTATGGTAATCCTATAGTGATCCTACAGTAATCCTACAGTGATCCTATAATCCTACAGTGATCCTATAGTGATCCTATAATCCTAGAATTATCCTACAGTGATCCTATAATCCTACAATGATCCTGTAGTGATCCTACAGTGATCCTATTGTCATGACGTTGGCCTGGGGATAGGTTTATGACAGTCATAAATACCTCTTTCCCCCTTTTTCCTCTCTCTACCCTACTGATGTTACATTTGCAAAACCCTTGGTTAACATAGAGATTCTGGGAACATCAGTAGGTGGGGGGAAATGAACTATATTCTGGTAATCCGAACAATTTAACATATGCGGTGGTACGTAATGAATATGATGTCAGTTTGGTTGTCATCTGAGACATTCTCATCAATGATAAGATGATATAAACTCTACAGTGGAAAGTCTACACATCAGAGTTATCGGATTCACATGGAATTGTTGTTCAATTTAATTGTTTGAATATGAAATTATTCGTGATGGGATGAAATGTGATTTGAGATTTGGGTTTTCATAAGGGCTCTGCTCAATCAGTGGCCCTCCCCTGTGAAGGGACATGGGCTATAAAACTTTTCAAACACGCCCTCCTCTCCCTTCCTATATAAGCCCTTGACGACAATATAACTTCCTGTTCCAAGGATGTAGGACGACGGTCCTATGTCAGAAAGGTTCAGATAATAACTACAGAACAAAGCCAACATCAGCGTGAGCTTTGGTTGCAAATGATATGAACTGTGAACTCTTATTCACTACAGAAGTGATACCTCCTAGTCGTTGAGTTAGCAACCACAGCTGCAAACGCAGGTTAGGAAGGAACAGACAGAGCATCCCATCTACCACACAATGACGTTACTACAATGTATCCAATTTACCAGCAGAGTCATTCTTCAAATGACTTGTTTGGGCAACACGGCCTTCCATCTACCACCAACCTACTGAAGCGCAGCTCAGAGTAAATATTTATTGCATTTTCCCATTTTCCTGAATTGAGCGGTAATTTAGAATGCATAAGATACTGTATTTAGCACAGCTTCGCCCTTTGTTCCTCAGTCTTCCCGCTCTTTCACTCAAACCCAGACCCTTTTCTTTTGTGTAACCAGCTGTCATATCTGTTCCGCCCGCTAGGGACGTTTTCCTTTATGACGTCATTTGTAATCAAGTTATGATTTAATTATGTGTATGTGTAATTCTGTGTGATTAGTTAGGTATTTAGTAAATAAATAATTAAACCCAATTTTGTATTGCTGATTCAAATTGTTAACCAGGGTTTGTGCAGATAACCAAGAATTTACAACTTTCAGATGAGACTGAATTAAGATGATGATTGATATTGACTGCTATTGATGTAAAATATTACTAGGTCTTTAAGAGTTTATTCGGAAGATAACAGCTCTATAAATATTATTTTGTGGTGCCCGACTCTCTAGTTAATTACATTTACATGATTAGCTCAACCAGGTAATATTAATTACGGAGAAATTATTTTATAGAATAGCATGTCATATCACTTAATCCGGCATAGCCAAAGACACGACACTATAGTGATCCAGTAGTGATCCTATAATCCTATAGTGATCCTATAATCCTATAATGATCCTACAGTGATTCTATAGTGATCCTGTAGTGATCCTATAATCCTATAGTGATCCTATAGTGATCCTTATGCTATTTTAGTTGTATTTAATACTTTTTTTTGTGATTGTGTGTTCCTCGCTGTTAAAGGGATACTTCAGGATTTTAGCAATGAAGCCCTTTATCTACTTCCCCTGAGTCAGATGAACCCGTGGATCAGTGGAGGTTGTTGATTGGAACAGAGCCAATGGAATGGCATCAAACCATGTGTCTGATGTATTGGATACCATTCCATTCTCCGCTCCAGCCATTACCATGAACCCGTCCTCCCCAATTAAAGTGCCACCAACCTCCTGTGCAGTGAATACCATTTTTTATGTCTCTGCATGCAGTTTGAAGAAAGTTGCTGTCAGTGCAATTGCTAACTTGCGTTAGCACAATGACTGGAAGTCTATGGTAACTGCTATCATGCTAGTAGATACCATAGACTTACAGTCATTCCGCTAACGCTAGTTAGCATTGGCTCGCAAAAATAACTAACTTATTTCATACTGGATGCAGAGAGATAAAAACGGTATCCATGATTTAAAGACAAAATCCTTTGGATTGTTAATATATATATACATTAAAGGACATTTCCCTTCTCTGCATCAGTTTGATCCTCCTGATGTAATGGAGGTGATGATGTAATGGAGGTGATGATGTAATGGAGGTGATGATGTAATGGAGGTGATGATGTAATGGAGGTGATGATGTAATGGAGGTGATGAGGTAATTGTTAACATAAAGATATCAGCAGCAAGTCATGATGAGATTGGTGCCTCTTTGGTGAAATCAGTGTCTTCCTCGATTATATACCCTCTAAGGTAGATATTCACCAAACCTATACCAACTGGTATTGATCCTAAAGATTTTAAAGTTATCCTACTCTTTAAACCTGGGGATCCAAGATCCTTAACTCATTTATTATAATTAGTTAAGTCAGTTAAGAACCAATTTTCATTTACAATGATGGCCTACCCCGGCAACACTGGGACAATCACAGCCTGGATTCAAACCAGGGACTGTAGTGACGCCTTTTGCACAAAGATGCAGTACCTTAGACCGCTGCGCCACTCGGGCTATATCTACATCTGTAATACCATGTTTTTCATAAATCCCAGAGAAACTGGTGTAAAAAAAGAATGTTGAGACATTTAAACCAACACTGTATTTTATATGATATTGTCACGACTCCTACCGAAGGTGGCTCCCCTTCCTGTTCGGGTGGCGCTCGGCGGTCGTCGTCACCGGCCTACTAGCTGCCACTGATCCTTTTTTCCCCCCTTGTCTGTTTATTAGTTACACCTGTATTTAGTTAGGTTAATTGGTTGGGCTTTATTATCCAGCCGGCCCGCCTGCTGGGTGTGCGGGATTATTTTCAGTGTACGATTGTGCACGACTGTAAATCATGGTTGTCCGTGTATGTGTGTTTTGCTGAACTGTTTAGGTCCCCGTATTTTGAGGCATTTGTTTGGGTGGCGTCGTTTTCACCGTTGTGGTGAATTAAAAGTATCGCTACCCTGAACTCTCTGTTTCCTGCGCCTGACTTCTTCCACCACTACACCCCGGGCATTACAGATATCACCAACAACGCTCTTGGCAATTTTCTAGATTTATCCAAAGCGTTTGACAAGGTTGATCATGAAATATTACTTGCTGAATTATTACTGTTTTCATGAATGTTCATATAAATGTCTATATAATTATGTACAGGGCCTTCAGAAAGTATTCCTACCCCTCGATTTATTCCACAATTTGTTGCGTTACAGCCTGAATTGAAAATGCATTAAATGTACCCCATAATGACAAAGTGAAAAACATATTATTTAGAATGAGAGCAAATTTATTGAAAATTAAATATGCACATATCTAATTTACATAAGTATTCACACCCCTGAGTCAATACTTTGTAGAAGCCCCTTTTGCAGTGATTTAAAGGCCCAGTAGAGCCATCTTGAGCTTCTTATTAAATCATTTCTGGGTAACAATAAAGTTACTAACTACAATAGTTTTAATTTAAAATGGAGTGGTCTGAGTGGAGCGGAGAGAGGACCACTGTTAGGATTAAGGGAGGGGTGGGTGTAATCTGAAGGATTTCAGTTAGGATTATGGATGGGTTGGGGGTGGTGTAATGGGTGGACTGAAAAGTTATCGAAGGTTTTAAAATCTCTTTAGGCTAGATTCAATCCGGACTGCGGAAGATCCGCATTATAGTGCGTTTGAAATGTAAAAGTAATTTCCGATTGAGACGGAATACCGTGTGCAGCATTTTCCGTGAATGTAGTCTCCGCAAACGTGGGAACATTGCCTGTAAAGTTCAATCACGCTATAACGCAGATATTACGCAGTCAGGGTTGAATCTAGGCTTTTATTATTGGTCTATAAAATGATTCCCTCAAGTAATGTCATGTGTGAAGCAAACACAACACCCACACAACATCACAACATCATTCATCGTGAGTTGAGTCACCAACACGACAGCTTGGAACTAGAAGGTTCTATCTGCAAAACAAGGATTCTGAGATAATTGGCTTTAAAGTTCCAAACCCTTATTGGTTTGGATGGTGACAGCAACTTTTATTTTCTATTCTTTTGAACTTAACAACATGAATTGGGATGTTTAGAGTACCTTATATAGAATATTTAACAGAACAAAGCCATGTCAATAACTACATTTTAACAAAAATGCAGACAGAACTTTATAGTCCAAAACTCTCAACAGCTGTAGATAACACTCGATACACTTGTCTTTCGATTGAACAACCAATTTAACCATACATCTCAAGCCTTGAGATTAAAAGATTACTCAATATTAACTTTTTGAGGTTTGTGAATATGCCAAAAGCTCTGGATCCAGTTTCAACTTATTGAACTAGCTTGTCCCAGATTCTCGGGCCTGAGTTTCCAAAGCAACTGTTATCCTTATTCATTCTAGTAACCCTCCCCGGATGTCATTATATGCATCACTGTGTGTGGGCCAGGTGTCCTGGCAGGACTGACCAGGTGGCCCACTCTTCCAATCTCCATAAGGGAGTAACACAATGTTGATGTTTAAGTAGAAACTGTTACATCTCGTACACAGTATCTAAGAAAGGTTGTGAGTGGGTGTGTGTCACATATTATTATTTTTTGAAACGTTCCCACAACTTTGGATAGTCTTATTAGGTCATTACCAACGTTTTTTATAGAAATGTTCCTGTGATGTGCAAAGACTGTTTCCAAAAAAAAAAACATTCCCTCATCTCAAAACACAACTTACCCTGTATGTACATGGTTACTGTCACTGTGCTCCCTCTCCGGCCTCTAGGTCACCAGGCTGCTCGTTATGGCGCACACCTGTCACCATTGTTACGCGCACCTGCGCGTCGTCAGACTCACCTGGACTCCATCACTTCCCTGATTACCTTCCTTATATATGTCACTCTCTTTGTTTGTTCTTTCCTCAGGAGTCATCGTTTCTGTTTGTTTCATGTCTGTGTGCTGTTAGTATTTTTTGTTTTGGATCATGTTTATTTTATTAAAACACTCCCTCCCTGAACTTGCTTCCCGACTCTCAGCGAAAAATCGTTACAGTTACCATGGTTTCAGAATATTTCATATTAATCTTCTAGTCACGTTTCCTTGGAACATAGCAAGAATATTCCCGTGTCCAGTTTTCGGAGGTTTATGAAAATATTCCATCAACTTTACACCAAACATACACAGAACATGGTTGCCATGTTCTCCGAACAAGATATTCATCTTCTAGACACGTTTCATGAGAATGTCGCAAGAACATTCATGTGTCCAGTTTTCTCAGGGTATGGAGAATATTCCATTAACGTCACTGTCACGTGACCTTAGTTCCTTTTTTATGTCTTTATTTTAGTTGGTCAGGGCGTGAGTTGGGGTGGGCATTCTATGTTATTTTTCTATGTTTTGTTCTGTTATATTTCTATGTGTTTGGCCTAGTATGGTTCTCAATCAGAGGCAGGTGTCAGTCGTTGTCTCTGATTGGGAGACATATTTAGGTAGCCTGTTTTCTATTGTGTTTTGTGGGTGATTTGTATCCTGTGTTAGTGTTTTCACCATACGGGACTGTTTCGGGTTGTTTGTTTGTACTTTTGTTATTTTCTTCAGTGTTCTGTTGATTTATTAAATATATCATTATGGACACTTACCATGCTGCACATTGGTCTGATCCTTGCTACTCCTCTTCCTCCTCAGAGGAGGAGGAAGACGAACGTTACAGTCACACCAAACAGACACACGACATGGTTTCCATGTTCTCTAAATATTAGATATGAATCTTCTAGACACATTTCATGAGATTTATTACAAGAAAATGATTGTGTCCAATGACATTTAAAACATAGGATGTTCTGTCATGGTCCCCTGGAGGTATATGTTTAGTTCCCAGCTTATTCCCGGGGATGTCCCTAAAGACGTTTTTAGGACGTTGCATGATGGTCCCAAAGAAACGTTCACAAAATAAAAATAGACTTGTTTCTTTACGTCTTGTTTACTGTTACCAAGCCCACCAAGGCCCTGATCGGTGAACTACTGATCCATTCAAAGCTCTTTGTCTGTTGGTAAAGTCAGGAACACCCACACAAACATTGCATTTTAACATGTAATGTTTTCAATGTAAATATTTGACACTTTGATGTACATGATTCAAGTTCCTTTACACAGGAATGATTATCTAGCGTGTCGTCACCTGAGATTTGAGCTCAGAACCTCTTGGCTCATGGCATTCTGATCTTCCAGCTATGCCACCATGTCTGTGTCAGTAATCTATTTTCTCATTGTTGATTTGATTTACTTATTTCAGCAATTTGATGGTTTTCTATATAGTTGTCTAATGTTGGTGGGGTATATTATTCTGTTGTAATGTTACTGGGGTATATTACTCTGTTGTAATGTTGGTGGGGTATATTATTCTGTTGTAATGTTACTGGGGTATATTACTCTGTTGTAATGTTGGTGGGGTATATTACTCTGTTGTAATGTTGGTGGGGTATATTACTCTGTTGTAATGTTACTGGGGTATATTACTCTGTTGTAATGTTACTGGGGTATATTACTCTGTTGTAATGTTACTGGGGTATATTACTCTGTTGTAATGTTGGTGGGGTATATTACTCTGTTGTAATATTACTGGGGTATATTACTCTGTTGTAATGTTGGTGGGGTATATTACTCTGTTGTAATGTTACTGGGGTATATTACTCTGTTGTAATGTTACTGGGGTATATTATTCTGTTGTAATGTTACTGGGGTATATTACTCTGTTGTAATGTTGGTGGGGTATATTATTCTGTTGTAATGTTGGTGGGGTATATTATTCTGTTGTAATGTTACTGGGGTATATTACTCTGTTGTAATGTTACTGGGGTATATTACTCTGTTGTAATGTTACTGGGGTATATTATTCTGTTGTAATGTTACTGGGGTATATTACTCTGTTGTAATGTTACTGGGGTATATTATTCTGTTGTAATGTTACTGGGGTATATTACTCTGTTGTAATGTTACTGGGGTATATTACTCTGTTGTAATATTACTGGGGTATATTACTCTGTTGTAATGTTGGTGGGGTATATTACTCTGTTGTAATGTTACTGGGGTATATTACTCTGTTGTAATGTTACTGGGGTATATTACTCTGTTGTAATGTTGGTGGGGTATATTATTCTGTTGTAATGTTGGTGGGGTATATTACTCTGTTGTAATGTTACTGGGGTATATTACTCTGTTGTAATGTTACTGGGGTATATTACTCTGTTGTAATGTTACTGGGGTATATTACTCTGTTGTAATGTTGGTGGGGTATATTACTCTGTTGTAATATTACTGGGGTATATTACTCTGTTGTAATGTTACTGGGGTATATTACTCTGTTGTAATGTTGGTGGGGTATATTACTCTGTTGTAATGTTGGTGGGGTATATTACTCTGTTGTAACGTTACTGGGGTATATTACTCTGTTGTAATGTTACTGGGGTATATTACTCTGTTGTAATGTTACTGGGGTATATTACTCTGTTGTAATGTTGGTGGGGTATATTACTCTGTTGTAATGTTATTCCTTAATGTTCTTCAGAGTCTCAAGGATCACACCAATGTGCAGCGTGGTAATTGTCCATAATGATATATTTAATAAATCAACTGAACGAAATAACAAAAGTACAAACAAACAACCGAAACAGTCCGTAGGGTGAAAACACTAACACAGGATGCAAATCACCCACAACTCAAAAGTGAAACCAGGCTACCTAAGTATGGCTCTCAATCAGGGTCAACGATTGACAGCTGCCTCTGATTGAGAACCATACCAGGCCAAACACAGAAATCCCAAAACACAGAAAAAGGAACATAGACAACCCACCCAACTCACGCTGTGACCATACTAAAACAAAGACATAACAACAGAACTAAGGTCAGAACGCGACACGTAATCACTATAGCTGGGTTTCCATCCAAATGGTGACAGATTTTCATGTCGATATTCCAACATTTGCATAAAAACAATATGCACATTTTCCCAACTGAGATATATTGACCAGAATAAGACCGTCAATGTTTATTGGAAAGAAGCATCAAGCTCATCATCGTGCACTTTCACCACCCTGTGAAGTTCTCCATAATTGATTTAATCTGTAGTATAATAAACTGCATGCTTTCCCATCGAGTCGTAGAGGGAGGACGACACAACATGTCGCATGTCTCCAAGTTTACTTCGATTTGATGGTTATTATATAAATATTTGCCCATAAAAGCTATCACTGCCATTTCTCACATAATACAGACAGACACAAAAACATCCAACCTCATCTAGCGTATTTTGTTTTGTCAACATTTGGAAAGTTTACCGACACATTACTGTTTTCTTCAGGCCTGTCATTACATGTTTTATCCGACATGTACTTTACTCGCAGAAAAAGGTTGGATGGAAACCTGGTTTATGATAAATAAAATTGTTTTTCTTGAGTGACTTTTAACAGAGCTGGGGTTTACTTCAAAGTGCAAATTGTAGCAATACAGGTGAGTTCAATCACTGATACAGGTGAGTTCAATCACTGATACAGGTGAGTTCAATCACTGATACAGGTGAGTTCAATCACTGATACAGGTGAGTTCAATCACTGATACAGGTGAGTTCAATCACTGATACAGGTGAGTTTAATCACTGATACAGGTGAGTTCAATCACTGATGCAGGTGAGTTCAATCACTGATACAGGTGAGTTCAATCACTGATACAGGTGAGTTCAATCACTGATACAGGTGAGTTCAATCACTGATACAGGTGAGTTCAATCACTGATACAGGTGAGTTCAATCACTGATACAGGTGAGTTCAATCACTGATACAGGTGAGTTCAATCACTGATACAGGTGAGTTCAATCACTGATACCGACATGGTGGTGTTCGAGGAAGATCATGAACCGAGAGGTTGTGAAGTCAAATCCCAGGTGAAGACATGTTGAATAATAGTTACTGTATGAATAAACATGTGCAATAAAATAATGTATGTCCAATATGAAAGTTGAAAGCACTGTGTGGGTGTCCCTAACCTTACCATCAGACGAAGTGTGTCGAATGGAATAGTGGTTCACCAATCATGGCAACCATGTTCTGCAACCATGTTCTGCAACCATGTTCTGTGTGACGTTGATGGAATATTCTCCTAACCTTCACCAAAATATGCAAAATACTGTAGGTTCTCGGGAGGTTTTTGCTAACATATATAGGATGTCCACCTAACTAACAGGAAACGGAATACTCAAACATCAGGGGAACATTACAGGTAACATAACAAAAACAGTCTGTCTCCTTAGAAGTGTTAGCTGGGACGTTACGTTTCAACTTGGGAAAGTGTAAAAAAAAGGCCATAGGAGGCGGCACAGGAAATAGATCAGTAACGTGCACAACAAATTCACCAGTGTACATTTAACTCAGAAAGTGTTACATACGAGTCCCAACTAGTTAACTTGAATAAAATAGCACTGCCTTCAGTGTTCATTTGTTAACACTTTTAAAAGTGTTAAGTGAGCCTGATACAGTGGTACCGATATGTACACTGTGTCTGTGAGAGAGTGAATGGGCTTAATTTCTGGCTTCATTCTCTTGAGGTGATCTAATAGTGCCACTAACCTCTGTCAGCTAGGCCAGGCCATAAAACGTGTCCATCAGATCGTCTCCTTTCTACTTGGATGTCCTGGATCTGTTTACAAGCCGAGTGATAAATACCCTGTATTCCCTTTCCTCTTAGTGTTAGCTAATCTGTCTCACTTGAGACGTGGGATTACGACTGCTGCTTCAGTCCCTGGACTGCAAACCGGCCAGTAGAGGGCCAACCCTTTCAGCCAGAGACTATTAGCATCTATAGGATACGTAGCCGTGGTGTTTGTACAACAGAGTCAGAATGTATTAAAGTCACGAATGGGAGGCACAATACAGTATATTGTATTAACCGGCTTTGACAGGCAATGTCGTACAGCAGTCGGATTAGTTGTTAGAGCATTATGAGAGCTGTGTGACGTCACCACGCACATATCAGATTAAGTAGCGTTGTGATGATACCACTCATGGCTTATAAAGTGGCTGTGCAGGTGTGTGTGTGTGTGTGTGTGTTTCAAATCAAATCACAAATATAAAATCAAACTGTATTTGTCACATACAACAAGGGTAGACTTTACTGTGAAATGCTTTACTTACAAGCCCTTAACCAACAGTGCAGTTCATGAAGAGTTAAGAAAATATTTACCAAATAAACTAAAGTAAAAAATAATAAAAAGTAACACGATAAAATAACAATAACGAGGTTATATACAGGGGGTACCGAGTCAGTGTGTGGGGGTACAGGTTAGAGGTCAGCACAAGTAGGTAGGGGTGAAGTGACTGTGCATAGATAATAAACAGCGAGTGGCAGCAGCGTACTGTACAAAACAAATGGGGGGGGGGGGGGGGGGGCAGTTTGATTAATTGTTTAGCGGTCTTATGGCTTGGGGATAGAAGCTGTTGAGGAGCCTTTTGGTCCTAGACTTGGCGCTCGGGTACCGATTGCCATGTGGTAGCAGAGAAAACAGTCTATAAAACAGTGACTGGAGTCTCTGACAATTTTATGGGCTTTCCTCTGACACCACCTAGTATATAGGTCCTAGATGGCAAGAAGCTTGGCCCCAGTAATGTACTGGGCTGTGCGCACTGCCCTCTGTAGCGCCTTACGGTCAGATGCTGAGCAGTTGCCATACCAGGTGGTGATGCAACCGGTCAGGACGCTCTCAATGGTGCAGCTGTATAACTTTTTGAGGATCTGGGGACCCATGCCAAATCTTTTCAGTCTCCTGAGGGGGAAAAGGTTTTGTCGTGTCCTCTTCACAACTGTCTTGGTGTGTTTGGACCATGATAGATCGTGGGTGATGTGGACACCAAGGAACTTGAAGCTCTCGACCGGCTCCACTACAGCCCTGTTGATTTTAATAGTGAGGCCTGTTCCCGTGATGTGTGCAGAGTGAAAGAGAAAAAACAGTGGTGTGCTTCTTCAAAACTATACGGTTGGGAGGAGTTGCTGGAGGCCACTCCAGGCCATGAAGCAGATGGAGGATTGGTGGTCTGATTCTTAACTCCCCCCGCCCCGCTCCCCCCACAAACTAATCCTGCCCCAATCAGCAAGTAAGGTTATGGCAGGTCACTTTAGATGACAGGTCAGCACTAAGAAGAGTGTGAGAGAGAGCAACAAAGCATTTACCCGAGCATGATCCTCACAATGTGTTAGTGGTTGGTATGCGGGAGGTCTGAAATATGTGCTGTTTATAGTTTATTTGTCATGGTGGGTTTAAATTACATTTACATTGATATCTATTAAGTATATATTACTTATTATTTATTAAATAGTATTTAAAAAGTCTCCATGCACTTCACAAATGTATGAAAAGTTATGTGTACGTGTGTTATTGTGGGCACATTTCGTTGTTGTCGAGGATTCCTTGTACGTGAATGTGTCTGTTGTGTCGGTGTCTATATGCCATTTAGCTGACACTTTTATCCTAAAAGGCTTACAATCATGTGGCCCGAATGGGTATCAAACTCACGACCTTGGTGTTGCAAGCGCCACGCTCTACTAACTAAGCCACAGAGGACACAGGTTGATCCAGGTGTCCATGTCAGGTGTCCATGTCAGGGAGTGTAGTGGTACGCCACAGGGATCCCAAGGGAGTCTGAATGAGATTCTCATGTGGTGACCTGCTGCACAGTTTCAGTGGCTGCTTACCTCACACCACCTTACCACACCCCTCCCTATAGAAGGCTGACACCCCTCCCTACAGAAGGCTGACACCCCTCCCTACAGAAGACTGACACCCCTCCCTACAGAAGACTGACACCCCTCCCTACAGAAGGTTGACACCCTGATAAGGAAATGTGTTTTAATACAATATTAGAATATTACACTCCTGAAACCATAAGTCTGAAACCATGTGATTGTATGAAATTGATTTGAATCATTTGATTATTATAATACTGTGTGTGGTTTTAGTCAGGGGAATAATAATATATCCTGGAGTGTAGTTCTTAGTCAGAATCAATGTTTTGGGAACAATGTGTCTAGTATTTTGATAACAGACTATCTGTCTGAGCCAGATCCGGGGAGACGTTGGCTGGGACACTGAGAACTTCCCAGTCCCAGGTCTCTCCCTATTTTAGGGGAGGGCAGGAAGACACTATTCTCACGGACTCCCCTTATCTCTATTGGCGGGCGGATTTGATGGTTTGTGTGGAAGTATGTGTGTCACTATAAATTGAAGGTCTTTGTACGTTGCACGTCAGAACGTTCCGTGAATAAACATTGAACTATTGCAGACTGGGCCTCTGTCTGTTTCATTTCTATCAGTATCATACAAATCCTGATAGAGCAGACTGAGTAATTACATTGAATTGGTTAATGAACAGGAGAACATAATTCTCATATCACACCCCTCCCTACAGAAGGCTGACACCCCTCCCTAAAGAAGGCTGACACCCCTCCCTACAGAAGGCTGACACCCCTCCTTACAGAAGGCTGACACCCCTCCCTACAGAAGGCTGACACCCCTCCTTACAGAAGGCTGTTGTCTGGTTTCTTAGAACATACCATTTGCATGTGTAGTTATATTTATGACAGCAATAGTTTCATATCATAAATAACATACCTCTTATAGAATATTACATAATATGACATAATAAACCACTAAGAGAATATCCGATTTTCTGCAGGGGTTTTTGCGTCCGAGTATTAAAAGTTGAATGCATAGAAGGACTTCTGGTCAAGTCAAAGGTCAAATTGGAATGCATCCACTGTAGCGTTCATATCCGATACAACAGTGTAACCTTAGACCCTTAAGTGCAGTGTGGGCGAGTGATTGGCTTGAGTACAATGTGACACTGGAGAGAACTGGGGCCGTAGCTCTTAGCCAGAGCATACGAGCCATGGACAAGTCATTTACCCCCTGCTCTTACGCATTGCTCTGGGAGCCGGGGATTCTTTAGGCTTGGATAAGCTCATATTAACTTAGGTTTATCGGACTGAATTAGCCTATATAGCTTCATAGCTTTAGGTTGAGGTTTCTGCCAACCAACGAGACCAGTAATGAGACCCGGGAGGATGACATTTGCCCCGTCACCTGCGTCTGGTCCCAGAGGAAATGATATCCCCTCTGTCGGTGGATCATGTGCTGCAACCTCTTAATGACTAATTAACGGATTGAGTTTGAATCAGAGCATTGCAACACGGGCCCGTTGTAACTACGGGGCTGCTATGTCAGCTTTTGAGTGGCCACTTACAAATGGAGTTGCGCCTGTAAGAATACAGACAGAGTGAGAGAAAGCTAGTGAATTTTCACACAAGCACCCTCTTCACGGTGGAGAAGAAGTTCTTCACGGTGGAGAAGAAGTCCTTCACGGTGGAGAAGAAGTTCTTCACGGTGGAGAAGAAGTCCTTCACGGTGGAGATGAAGTCCTTCACGGTGGAGAAGAAGTCCTTCACGGTGGAGAAGAAGTCCTTGACGGTGGAGAAGAAGTCCTTCACGGTGGAGAAGAAGTTCTTCACGGTGGAGAAGAAGTCCTTCACGGTGGAGAAGAAGTCCTTGACAGTGGAGAAGAAGTCCTTCACGGTGGAGAAGAAGTCCTTCACGGTGGAGAAGAAGTCCTTCACGGTGGAGAAGAAGTCCTTGACAGTGGAGAAGAAGTCCTTCACGGTGGAGAAGAAAGTTTATTTCCTGCAATTCTACACATTTTGTCATGGGGCGGAGATAAAAACTAAAATGTTATAACACATTCTTTTCATTTCTACTCATTTTGCCATGTGGCAGAGAGAAAAAATGTGCAGTTTTACAGCTAATTTCCTGCAATTCCACACATTTTGTCATAAATTACTCCCCGTTAATATGATATCTGAGTGAGAATAACTAACATCATCAATGGGGGCCCCCTGGAGGTAAGGGCCCCTGGGAACGTGCCCTGCATGCCCGGTCGGTATTCGGCCATGATTAAGTTTAGATAGCTGGATAGACTAACTACCAATCAAAACATTGTTAGCTGACATGGCTAATTGAGTGACTGACATAACAAGAGAGAAACTGCAGATGCACAAACACATTTTGAGACCCAGACTGAGTCACACCCCCCCCCATTTAGCGGCCAGGGGCCCCAGTAAATGCTTATGTCGCTTATGCCTGGAACCGGCCCTGGGCCCTGGTGTTTTAATTGGGATCATTCTGAGATCAATCTGTTCTGGCTCCACAGTAAAAATATCCAATCATTCCCAAACGATGTAAATCTTTCTGATCTGTTGGTGATCTGATGTCTCCCATTTAGCCTCAATCCCGTCACATGTCTGAGGACAGGGAAGCCCTGAGAGTTAGAGAAGGCTTTTTATAAACAGACCAGAAAAAGGCCGGTGGCGGTCATTTCTATCTGACCCTATTTTCGGCAGGCACTAAAGCGGCGCAAGTGTCAAACGCACGTTGGTTGGCATTTTTCAACCCCATGCGCCAGATTCTGCAAATTTTACCTGTCTAACATCAGCTCGTTTGCGCTGACGTGGGAGAGGTGGCAATATTTTGTGTTTAGTTTAATTAAAAACAATCTCAGAAGTGACAATTTCATTCAGCGTTAATGATAAGATTTAAGACCAATGAAATTAAGGAATTGGTAACGGTATGGATTTTGAGAGAGGAAGCGCATCATATCCAGCCATTAAAAAAAAAAAAAAAATTGAACCTTTATTTAACTAGGTAAGTCAGTTAAGAACAAATTCTTAATTACAATGACGGCCTACCAAAAGGCAAAAGGCCTCCTGCAGGGACGGGGACTGGGATAAAACATATAAATACAAGACAAAACAAACATCACCACAAGAGAGACAACACAACACTACATAAAGAGAGACAACACAACACTACATAAAGAGAGACAACACAACACTACATAAAGAGAGACAACACAACACTACATAAAGAGAGACAACACAACACTACATAAAGAGAGACAACACAACACTACATAAAGAGAGACAACACAACACTACATAAAGAGAGACAACACAACACTACATAAAGAGAGACAACACAACACTACATAAAGAGAGACAACACAACACTACATAAAGAGAGACAACACAACACTACATAAAGAGAGACAACACTACACTACATAAAGAGAGACAAACACAACACTACATAAAGAGAGACAACACAACACTACATAAAGAGAGACAACACAACACTACATAAAGAGAGACAACACAACACTACATAAAGAGAGACAACACAACACTACATAAAGAGAGACAACACAACACTACATAAAGAGAGACAACACAACACTACATAAAGAGAGACAACACAACACTACATAAAGAGAGACAACACAACACTACATAAAGAGAGACAACACAACACTACATAAAGAGAGACAACACAACACTAAAGAGAGACAACACAACACTACAAGAGAGACAACACAACACTACATAAAGAGAGACAACACAACACTACATAAAGAGAGACAACACAACACTACATAAAGAGAGACAACACAACACTACATAAAGAGAGACAACACAACACTACATAAAGAGAGACAACACAACACTACATAAAGAGAGACAACACAACACTACATAAAGAGAGACACCACAACACTACATAAAGAGAGACAACACAACACTACATAAAGAGAGACAACACAACACTACATAAAGAGAGACAACACAACACTACATAAAGAGAGACAACACAACACTACATAAAGAGAGACAACACTACACTACATAAAGAGAGACAACACAACACTACATAAAGAGAGACAACACAACACTACATAAAGAGAGACAACACAACACTACATAAAGAGAGACAACACAACACTACATAAAGAGAGACAACACAACACTACATAAAGAGAGACAACACTACACTACATAAAGAGAGACAACACAACACTACATAAAGAGAGACAACACAACACTACATAAAGAGAGACAACACAACACTACATAAAGAGAGACAACACAACACTACATAAAGAGAGACAACACTACACTACATAAAGAGAGACAACACAACACTACATAAAGAGAGACAACACAACACTACATAAAGAGAGACAACACAACACTACATAAAGAGAGACAACACAACACTACATAAAGAGAGACAACACAACACTACATAAAGAGAGACAACACTACACTACATAAAGAGAGACAACACTACACTACATAAAGAGAGACAACACAACACTACATAAAGAGAGACAACACAACACTACATAAAGAGAGACAACACAACACTACATAAAGAGAGACAACACAACACTACATAAAGAGAGACAACACTACACTACATAAAGAGAGACAACACAACACTACATAAAGAGAGACAACACAACACTACATAAAGAGAGACAACACAACACTACATAAAGAGAGACAACACAACACTACATAAAGAGAGACAACACAACACTACATAAAGAGAGACAACACAACACTACATAAAGAGAGACAACACAACACTACATAAAGAGAGACAACACAACACTACATAAAGAGAGACAACACAACACTACATAAAGAGAGACAACACAACACTACATAAAGAGAGACAACACAACACTACATAAAGAGAGACACTACACAACACTACATAAAGAGAGACACAACACAACACTACATAAAGAGAGACACACACTACATAAAGAGAGACAACACAACACTACATAAAGAGAGACAACACTACACTACATAAAGAGAGACAACACAACACTACATAAAGAGAGACAACACAACACTACATAAAGAGAGACAACACAACACTACATAAAGAGAGACAACACAACACTACATAAAGAGAGACAACACAACACTACATAAAGAGAGACAACACAACACTACATAAAGAGAGACAACACAACACTACATAAAGAGAGACAACACTACACTACATAAAGAGAGACAACACAACACTACATAAAGAGAGACAACACAACACTACATAAAGAGAGACAACACAACACTACATAAAGAGAGACAACACAACACTACATAAAGAGAGACAACACAACACTACATAAAGAGAGACAACACAACACTACATAAAGAGAGACAACACAACACTACATAAAGAGAGACAACACAACACTACATAAAGAGAGACAACACAACACTACATAAAGAGAGACAACACAACACTACATAAAGAGAGACAACACAACACTACATAAAGAGAGACAACACAACACTACATAAAGAGAGACAACACATAAAGAGAGACAACACAACACTACATAAAGAGAGACAACACAACACTACATAAAGAGAGACAACACAACACTACATAAAGAGAGACAACACTACACTACATAAAGAGAGACAACACAACACTACATAAAGAGAGACAACACAACACTACATAAAGAGAGACAACACAACACTACATAAAGAGAGACAACACAACACACATAAAGAGAGACAACACAACACTACATAAAGAGAGACAACACAACACTACATAAAGAGAGACAACACTACACTACATAAAGAGAGACAACACAACACTACATAAAGAGAGACAACACAAACACTACACTACATAAAGAGAGACAACACTAACACTACATAAAGAGAGACAACACAACACTACATAAAGAGAGACAACACAACACTACATAAAGAGAGACAACACACTACATAAAGAGAGACAACACTACACTACATAAAGAGAGACAACACAACACTACATAAAGAGAGACAACACAACACTACATAAAGAGAGACAACACAACACTACATAAAGAGAGACAACACTACACTACATAAAGAGAGACAACACTACATAAAGAGAGACAACACAACACACTACATAAAGAGAGACAACACAACACTACATAAAGAGAGACAACACATAAAGAGAGACAACACAACACTACATAAAGAGAGACAACACTACACTACATAAAGAGAGACAACACTACACTACATAAAGAGAGACAACACAACACTACATAAAGAGAGACAACACAACACTACATAAAGAGAGACAACACAACACTACATAAAGAGAGACAACACAACACTACATAAAGAGAGACAACACTACACTACATAAAGAGAGACAACACAACACTACATAAAGAGAGACAACACAACACTACATAAAGAGAGACAACACAACACTACATAAAGAGAGACAACACAACACTACATAAAGAGAGACAACACAACACTACATAAAGAGAGACAACACTACACTACATAAAGAGAGACAACACAACACTACATAAAGAGAGACAACACTACACTACATAAAGAGAGACAACACTACACTACATAAAGAGAGACAACACAACACTACATAAAGAGAGACAACACAACACTACATAAAGAGAGACAACACAACACTACATAAAGAGAGACAACACAACACTACATAAAGAGAGACAACACAACACTACATAAAGAGAGACAACACAACACTACATAAAGAGAGACAACACAACACTACATAAAGAGAGACAACACAACACTACATAAAGAGAGACAACACAACACTACATAAAGAGAGACAACACAACACTACATAAAGAGAGACAACACAACACTACATAAAGAGAGACAACACAACACTACATAAAGAGAGACAACACAACACTACATAAAGAGAGACACCACAACACTACATAAAGAGAGACAACACAACACTACATAAAGAGAGACAACACAACACTACATAAAGAGAGACAACACAACACTACATAAAGAGAGACAACACAACACTACATAAAGAGAGACAACACAACACTACATAAAGAGAGACAACACAACACTACATAAAGAGAGACAACACTACACTACATAAAGAGAGACAACACAACACTACATAAAGAGAACACAACACTACATAAAGAGAGACCTAAAGACAACACTACATAAAGAGAGACAACACAACACTACATAAAGAGAGACAACACTACACTACATAAAGAGAGACCTAAAGACAACAGCATAGCATGGCAGCAACACATGACAACACAGCCATGATGCACAGTGTCCTTATGCTCATGGAACAGGAGAGGAGATGTGCTTTTTATGCCCTTGTATTTAGAAACATAAAAAATGAATGTTTTATTTTCTTAATTTCATTTAATTTGATTAAAAAAATCAAGCAATGAAGGATTTTTTTTTTTTTCCTGCCCAATGCATTCGCCAAGTACTAGTATCCAAGCCTATCAATAAGAGGCTTTGGCTTGTGAGACTGCTTTGAAATCAATCTTAATAACAAAAGCTTATTAAAAGATCAAGTTGAAGAGAAGCAAAACAATGAGCGGACATCTCCTTTTTATTTATGTATTGTATATTATTTTAGCCAGATCCCGTTGTTATTTTGGACGTGCGTAAAACCCCATCCATACTTTTATCTATATGCCCATCGTGAAACGAGAGATGAGATGATTCCATGATGCCAGTGACTTATTTAGAAACATTTTAAGACATGCTCCGGAACTTTGGCGACTAGTAAGTATTTTTTAAACCTCCCGCTTTGGGCTGGATGTGTCAAT
This sequence comes from Oncorhynchus clarkii lewisi, assembly GCF_045791955.1. Lineage (NCBI taxonomy): Eukaryota > Metazoa > Chordata > Actinopteri > Salmoniformes > Salmonidae > Oncorhynchus > Oncorhynchus clarkii. Next base: position 8,747,720 of record NC_092166.1, on the reverse strand, counting down.
TTGTACCTCATTCACACATAATCTATGAGCAGAATTACTGTTTTACCACAATTAGCCACAAAATCCCTAGTTTGAAAGCGACTGTTTACTTGAAGCTGTGTGCAGCCCCCTAGCAATTCGAGTTCTAGCTAATGAGCTTCAGCCCCTCGCCATTTGATTGACAGCTAGCAAGATGCACAAACAGCAGAACGAGAGAGAGCAATGACATGGTGCACATATCTGCACGTATGTGACGTATGTGACCTTTTTTATCCTGGCCAAGCAGCCAAGCAGCCTATCCATAAAATGTGTTTAAATGTTGCATTTGTGACCGTGGTTTGAAAATACAGTGCCTAGTGAAAGTCTCCTTTGCACAGTTATCACATTTTTCACCCTTATTTAAAATCTAACAATGAATTAAATTGAGATTTTACCCCACTGATCTACACAACCTACTACACACTTTCAAAGTGAGAGAAAAAAACCACTGAACATTTTTTGATTTTGTAAATCTTTTGAAAAGAAGATGTATTGATTGTGTAGGTCTTCACACATCTGAGCTAATTCATTACTTAGCAACAACAAAACAGCAAATTCCAATAAAACAACATCACGTCTTTTCATTCCTCTTCGTCCACAAAGGTGTTCTGCAGACATACTACAGCTATCACAGCCCAGTGTACTGCAACTTCAGACCTCTCTTAGGTATTGGCATTGGTATCACATTTCATTACTTGCATTAGTTGTGTCTTCATGTTAGTGTTAAAAATGTCCAAATACATAGCCGAAAGCAAAACAAATAAATGATGGTCTACAGTACATGCTCATGGTAAATAAAAACAAAACAACAATTGCATTTCAAATAACGTGGACGGAATCACAGAATTACGACATTCAAACGGAATTCAACCACATTCAAAAATGTTTTGAACTCAATTGGAAATTAGCTCAATGTATTGAACTTATTAGTAAATGCATTCATTGGCCGAGGTTGATCACAAGACATCGACAAAATGCATTCATTGGCCGAGGTTGATCACAAGACATCGACAAAATGCATTCATTGGCCGAGGTTAATCACAAGACATCGACAAAATGCATTCATTGGCCAAGGTTGATCACAAGACATCGACAAAATGCATTCATTGGCCGAGGTTGATCACAAGACATCGACAAAATGCATTCATTGGCCGAGGTTAATCACAAGACATCAACAAAATGCATTCATTGGCCGAGGTTAATCACAAGACATCAACAAAATGCATTCATTGGCCGAGGTTAATCACAAGACATCAACAAAATGCATTCATTGGCCGAGGTTAATCACAAGACATCAACAAAATGCATCAGTGATTCATATTTGTATATTCATATTTTCCTGCAGATTTCTGAAATGGCATATGAACTCCCCTGTGTGTGTGTGCGTGGTGCGCACGCATTAATGTAGCCGCTAGCGACACACCTACTCATTCAAGGGTTTTTCTTTCTTTTTACTATTTTCTACATTGTAGAATAATAGTGAAGACATCAAAACTATGAAATAACACACATATGGAATCATGTAGTAACCAAAAAAGTGTTAAACAAACCGAAATATATTTTATATTTGAGATTCTTTAAAGTAAACATCTTTTGCCTTGATGACAGCTTTGCACAATCTTGGCATTCATGACGGTCTAAAACCAGCTCCCTACGGTCTAAAAGTTCCCAATGAGTGGGTGAACAATCCAACGCTTTGTGAATTCTGCTTCACAATGATAGGAAGAGCCGACATCGATGGATGAAAAAGAGACCTCGCTGTGAACGCTTGGCCCACCCAAGCCAGTTATCCCTGTGGTAACTTTTCTGACACCTCCAGCTTTTAAAACCCCAAAAAGTAAGAAGGATCGTATAGCCCCGCTTTCACAGTCTGTATTCATACTGAAAATCAAGATCATGCAAACTTTTGCCCTTAGGACAACATACAATGCCATCTAACCCAAAAAGGCCTGTGGGGTTGATGGTATCCTAAATTAAATGTTGAAATAGACCACAAATTCCAATTGGCTATACTTAAACTCTTTAACATCTACCTCAGCTCTGGCAACAACCTCAGCTCTGGAGTAAATCTGGCGCCGACAGAGATGGCCGCCTCGTTTCGCGTTCTTAGGAAACTATGCAGTATTTCGATGTTTTATGTATTATATCTTACACTGTTACCCCAGGAAATCTTAAGTCTTATTACATACAGCCGGGAGGAACTATTTGATACAAGAACAACGTCAACTTACCAACATTACGACCAGGAATACGAATTTCCCGAAGCGGATCTTCTGTTTGGTCCACCAACCAGGACAATGGATTGGATCCCAGCAGGCGACCCAAAACAATGGCGTCGCAGAAGGGGCAGACTGAGCGGTCTTCTGGTCAGGCTCCGTAGACAGGCACATCGCTCACCACTCCCGAGTATACTACTTGCCAATGTCCAGTCTCTTGACAACAAGGTAGACAAAATCAGAGCAAGGGTTGCCTTCCAGAGAGACATCAGAGATTGTAACATTCTCTGTTTCACAGAAACATGGCTCACTTGGGATACGTTATCACAGCCACATGGTTTCTTCACGCATCGCGCCGAGAGAAACAAACATCTCTCTGGTAAGAAGAAGGGCAGGGGGGTGTGCCTTATGATTAACGAGTCATGGTGTGATCATAAAAACATACAGGAACTCAAGTCCTTTTGTTCACCTGACCTAGAATTCCTTACAATCAAATGCCGACCGCATTATCTACCAAAATAATTCTCTTCGATTACAATCACAGTCGTGTCTATCCCCCCCAAGCAGACACCTCGACGACCCTGAAATAACTTCATTTGACTCTATGTAAAATGGAAACCACATATCCTGAGGCTGCTTTATTGTAGCTGGGGATTTTAACAAACCTAATCTGAAAACAAGGCTCCCTAAATTTTATCAGCATATTGGAATGCACAACCCGCCCTCCTTTCGGCAAATCTGACCACGACTCAATTTTGTTGCTCTCAACCTATAGATAGAAAGTAAAACAGGAAACGCCCGTGCTCAGGTCTGTTCAACGCTGGTCTACCAATCTGATTCCACGCTTCAGGATTGCTTCGATCACATGGACTGGGATATGTTCCGAATAGTATCAGACAACAACATTGATGTATACGCTGATTCTGTGAGCGAGTTTATTAGCAAGTGCATCTGTGATGTTGTACCCAAGGCGACTATTACAACAGCAGCATTCTCGCAAAAACAGCAGCGACTATTACAGCAGCATTCTCGCAAAACTGAAAGTGCGAACCACTGCTTTTAATCAGGGCAAGGCGACCGGAAACATGACCAAATACAAACAGTGTAGCTATTCCCTCCGCAAGGCAATCAAACTAGCTAAGCGTCAGTATAGAGACAAAGTAGAGTCGCAATTCATCGGCTCAGACACGAGAGGTATGTGGCATGGTCTATTGGTAATCATGGACTACAAAAAGAAAACCAACCACGTCGCAGACCCCGATGTCTTGCTCCCAGACAAACTAAACAACTTCTTTGCTCGCTTTGAGGACAATACAGTGCCACCGACACGGCAGCCAACGTGAGTAAAACATTTAAACGTGTTAACCCTGGCAAGGCTGCCGGCCCAGAAGGCATCCCTAGCCGCGTCCTTAGAGCATGCGCAGACCAGCTGGTTGGTGTGTTTACGGACATATTCAATCAATCCCTATCCCAGTCTGCTGTGCCCACATGCTTCAAGAGGGCCACCATTGTTCCTGTTCCCAAGAAAGCTAAGGTAACTGAGCTAAACAAATATCACCCCGTAGCACTCACTTCCACCATCATGAAGTGCTTTGAGAGACTAGTCAAGGATCATATCACCTCCACCCTACTTGCCACCCTAGACCCACCCACACAATTTGCATACCGCCCCAATAGGTCCACAGACGACGCAATCGCAATCACACTGCACACTGCCCTAAACCATCTGGACAAGAGGAATACCTATGTAAGAATATTGTTCATCGACTACAGCTCAGCATTTAATACCATAGTACCCTCCAAACTCATCATCAGGCTCGAGACCCTGGGTCTCGACCCCGCCCTATGCAACTGGGTCCTGGACTTTCTGACGGACCCCCAGGTGGTGAGGGTAGGAAACAACATCTCCACCCCGCTGATCCTCAACACTGGGGCCCCACAAGGGTGCGTTCTCAGCCCTCTCCTGTACTCCCTGTTCACCCATGACTGCATGGCCATGCACGCCTCCAACTCAATCATCAAGTTAGCAGACGACACTACAATGGTAGGCTTGATTACCAACAACGACGAGACGGCCTACAGGGAGGAGATGAGGGCCCTCGGAGTGTGGTGTCAGGAAAATTACCTCACACTCAACGTCAACAAAACAAAGGAGATGATCGTGGACTTCAGGAAACAGCAGAGCACCCCCCTATCCACATCGATGGGATAGTAGTGGAGAAGGTGGAACGTTTTAAGTTCATCAGCGTACACATCACGGACAAACTGAAATGGTCCACCCACACAGACAGCCTTGTGAAGAAGGCGCAACAGCACCTCTTCAACCTCAGGAGGCTGAAGAAATTTGGCTTGTCACTGAAAACACTCACAAACTTTTACAGATGCACAATTGAGAGCATCCTGTCGGGCTGTATCACCGCCTGTTACGGCAACTTCTCCACCCACAACCGTAAGGCTCTCTAGAGGGTAGTGAGGTCTGCACAACACATCACCTACAACACAAACTACCTGCCCTCCAGGACACCTACACCACCCGATGTCACAGGAAGGCCTAAAAGATCATCAAAGACAACAACCACTCGAGCCACTGCCTCTTCACCCCGCTATCATCCAGAAGGCGAGGTCAGTACAAAGCTGGGACCGAGAGACTGAAAAACATTTTCTATCTCAAGGCCATCAGACTGTTAAACAGCCATCACTAACATTGAGTGGCTGCTGACAAAATACTGACTCAAATCTCTAGCCACTTTAACAATAAAACATTTTACGTAATAAATGTATCACTCGTCACTTTAAACAATGCCACTTTATATAATGTTAACCTACCCTACATTACTCATCTCATATGTATATACTGTACTCTATACCATCTACTGCATCTTGCCTATGCCGTTCGGCCATCGCTCACCCATATATTTATATGTGCATATTCTTATTCATTCCTTTACACTTGTGTGTATAAGGTAGTTGTTGTGAAATTGTTACATTACTTGTTAGATATTACTGCATGGTTGGAACTAGAAGCACAAGCATTTCGCTACACTCGCATTAATTTAGGATTATAGGATACATTTTATTTAGGCATCTTTCCCAATATTTGGAACCAAGGACTGATCACCTCAATCCGCAAAAGTGGAGACAAATTTGACCCCAATAACTACCAGGGGATATGCATCAACAGCAACCTTGGGAAAATCCTCTGCATTATCATTAACAGCAAACTGGTACATTTCCTCAGCGAAAACAATGTTCTGAGCAAAAGTCAAATTGTCTTTTTACCAAATTACCTTACGACAGACCACGTATTCACCCTGCACGCCCTAATTGACACATAAGCAAACCAAAACAAAGGCAAAGTCTTCTCATGCTTTGTTGATTTCAAAAAAGCTTGACTCACTTTGGCATGAGGGTCTGCTGTATAAATTGATGGAAAGTGTTGTTGGTGGAAAAACATCCGATATGATAAAATCCATGTACACAAACAACAAGTGTGGTTAAAATTGGCAAAAAAACAAATTTCTTTGCACAGGGCTGGTGAGTGGGGGTGAGACAGGGATGCAGTTTAAGCCCCACCCTCTTTAACATATATATATTAACGAAATGGCGAGGGAACTAGAACAGTCTGCTTCACCTGGCTTCACCCTACTAGAATCTGAACTCAAATGTCTACTGTTTGCTGATGATCTGGTGCTTCTGTCCCCAAACATGGAGGGCCTACAGAAGCAAATAGATCTTCTGCACAGATTCTGTCAGACCTGGGCACTGACAGTAAATCTCAGTAAGACAAAAATAATGGTGTTCCAAAAAAGGTCCAGTTGCCAGGACCACAAATACAAATTCCATCTAGACAGCATTGCTCTAGAGCACACAAAAAACGATACATACCTCGGCCTAAACATCAGCACCACAGGTAACTTCCAGAAAGCTGTGAACGATCTGAGAGAGAAGGAAAGATGGGCCTTCTATGCCATCATAAGGAACATAAAAATTTGACATACCAATTAGGATCTGGCAAAAAATACTTGAATCAGTTACAGAACCCATTGCCTTTTATGGTTGTGAGGTCTGGGGTCCGCTCACCAACCAATTCACACAATGGGACTAACACCAAAATGTGTATTTATTTATTTGATTTTAATGAATTCAATTTTAGTGAACCTTTATTTAACTAGGCAAGTCAGTTAATAACAAATTCTTGCTTACAATGATGGGCTACCAAAAGGCAAAAGGCCTCCTGGAGGGACGGGGGCCTGGGATAATAAATAAATATAATAACATAAATATAGGACAAAACACACATCACGACAAGAGAGACAACACAACACTACATAAAGAGAGACCTAAGACAACAACATAGCATGGCAGCAACACATGACAACACAGCATGGTACAACACACAGCATGGTACAACACACAACATGGTACAACGCACAGCATGGTACAACGCACAGCATGGTACAACGCACAGCATGGTACAACGCACAGCATGGTACAACGCACAGCATGGTACAACGCACAGCATGGTACAACACACAGCATGGTACAACACACAAAACGTGGTACAAACGCTATTGGGCACAGACAACAGCACAAAGGGCAAGAAGGTAGAGACAACAATACATCACTCAAAGCAGCCACAACTGTCAGTAAGAGTGTCCACGATTGAGTCTTTGAATGAAGAGATTGAGATAAAACTGTCCAGATTGAGTGTTTGTTGCAGCTCGTTCCAGTCGCTAGCTGCAGCGAACTGAAAAGACGAGCGACCCAGGGATGTGTGTGCTTTGGGGACCTTTAACAGAATTTGACTGGCAGAACGGGTGTTGTATGTGTAGGATGAGAGCTGCAGTAGATATCTCAGATAGGGGGGAGTGAGGCCTAAGAGGGTTTTATAAATAAGCATCAACCAGTGGGTATTGCGATGGGTAAACAGAGTTGACCAGTTTACAGAGGAGTATAGAGTGCAGTGATGTGTCCCATAAGAAGCATTGTTGACAAATCTGATGGCCGAATGGTAAAGAACATCTAGCCACTCGAGAGCACGCTTACCTTTCTGATCTATAAATTATGTCTCCGTAATCTAGCATGGGTAGGATGGACATCTGAATCAGGGTTAGTTTGGCAGCTGGGGTGAAAGAGGAGCGATTACGATAGAAGAAACCAACTCTAGATTTAACTTTAGCCTGCAGCTTTGATATGTGCTGAGTGAAGGACAGTGTAGCCATACTCCCAAGTACTTATATGAGGTGACTACCTCAGACTACCTCAGAGGTAGTAATCCCACCTGTGGGGAGAGGGGCATTCTTCTTACCAAACCACATGACCTACAAAGCCGGCGTGAGGTGGTAAGAATAGGATGGGAGGCCAAAAGTCTGTAACCAATAGAGAGTCAAGAGTCCCGAGTCTTGGAACAAACATAGTCTGTCCCACGGTTGGGTAAACAAGAAAGTTCATATTCAACAATGCAAGCAGGAGTCATGAGGCAAGTAGAAAAATGCACAAGAAAAAAAATATATATATAACTACTTGGGGCTAGCCATTGTAAGTTCAGAGTCACTTGCCAGGGCGGCAGGTAGCCTAGTGGGGGGCGGCAGGTAGCCTAGGGGTTAGAGCGTTGTTCCAGTAACAGAAAGATTGCTAGATCGGATCCCCGAACTGACAAGGTAAAAATCTGTCATTCTCCCCCTGAACAAGGCAGTTAAACCCAATGTTCCTAGGCTGTCATTGTAAATAAGAATTTGTTCTTAACTGACTTTCCCAGTTAAATAAAGGTCAAATAAAAAAACAGTGTGTGTGCTGGAGGCAAGTGAGAGAGGGGGGAGTGTAGTGGGGGTACCTGTACCAGATAGGGCAGACAGTGAACAGATCACCAAGTGGAATCCAAGCAGCATGCAACAGGAATAGGTGTGTTGTATCTGGTCTGTCTTATCCAGCCTGGCAGCCTTAACTCAGTAATCAGTTCCCATAAAGTAAAATATTTTTTTTCATTTTTCTTTTTCTTCTTGGCTTTCAAAATAGCATCAGACCAAACACTACTCACTCAGTCCCAGGTTGGATGGTGTCCTCAGGTCTCTGCTGTTTGTTTGCTAGAGCACCCTCCGTATAGCTTGGAAAGCTACATCCTTTCGTAGCAGTAATCCCTCCAGGTAATTTTGGCCAAAATTAGGTTATTGAGACTGCATGCAGACTTCTGCAAAAATATCCTCTGTGTACAATGTAAAACACCAAATAATGCATGCAGAGCAGAATTCGGCAGATACCCGCTAATGATCAAAATCCAGAAAAGAGACGTTAAATTCTACAACCACCTTAAAGGAAGTGATTCCCAAACCTTCCATAACATTGCCAGCACCTACAGAGAAATTAGCCTGGAGAAGAGTCCCCTAAGCAAGCTGTTCCTGGGTCTCTGTTCACAAACAGACCCCACAGTGCCCCAGGACAGCAACACAATTAGACCCAACCAAATCATGAGAAAACAAAAAGATAATTACTTGACACATTGGAAAGAATTTACAAAAAAACATAGCAAACTAGAATGCTATTGGGCCCTAAACAGAGAGTACACAGTGGCAGAATACCTGACCACTGTGACTGACCCAAAATTAAGAACATCTTTGACTATGTACAGACGCAGTGAGTTTAGCCTTGCTATTGAGAAAGGCCGCCGAAGGCAGATCTGGCTATCAAGAGAAGACAGGCTATGTGCACACTGCCCACAAAATTAGGTGGAAACTGAGTTGCACTTGATAACCTCCTGCCAAATGTATGACCATATTAGAGACACATATTTCCCTCAGATTACACAGACCCACAAAGAATTTGAAAACAAATCCAAATTAACTCCCATTCCTATTGGGTGAAATACCACAGTGTGCAATCACAGCAGCAAGATTTGTGACCTGTTGCCATAAGAATTGTAAATACAACCTATATTTATGTTTATTTATTTTCCCTTTTGTACTTTAACTATTGGCACATAATTATAACACTGTATATAGTCATAATATGACATTTGAAATGTCTTTATTATTCCTGAACATTTGTGAGTGTAATGTTTATTGTTATTGTCTATTTAACTAACTTTGGCAATGTAAACATATGATTCCCATGCCAATAAAGCCCATTAAATTGAAATGTAATTGAGAGAGAGAGAGTTCTTATGGTTCTAACAATGAACTAAGCCTTAATATGCTTTTGGGAAACTGGGCCCTGGCTCACTGTAAGATTATTGTTTGCTCTACTCGACTGCTTACAACTCTTTCATTTTTTTTATTGAACTTTTATTTAAACCAGGCAAGTCAGTTTAAGAACAAATTCTTATTTACAATGACAGCCTACCCCGGCCAAACCCGGACAACGTTGGGCCAATTGTGTGCTCTATGGGAAACCACTGGGAAGGATCTCCTTCATCAACTCAACGTTCATGATTATCATTAGAAAACAGTCTAGGACTTGGTATATAAGTGCCATAGTGTGATGCAGCCTGAATTCAAACCAGGGACTGCAGTGACACCTCTTGCACTGAGATGCAGTGCCTTAGACCGCTGCGCCACTCGAGAGCCAATGTACCACTTGTCCAACCTTTGCTCCAATAACCTCCAACCTCTAGGCGCTGTCTTACGTTTACAAACATTCAGGAGCATGCAGCATAATGCATGAATCAGTTATATCTGAATTCTGAAAAAAATAACTTGTTCATCAAATGTTCAGAAACCATTCAGACATGGGATAAAGCTTGACCCGGCACAGCCAGAAGAGGACTGGCCACCCCTCATAGCCTGGTTCCTCTCTAGGTTTCGTCCTAGGTTCTGGCCTTTCTAGATAGTTTTTCCTAGCCACCGTGCTTCTACACCTGCATTGCTTGCTGTTTGGGGTTTTAGGCTGGGTTTCTGTACAGCACTTTGATATATCAGCTGATGTAAGAAGGGCTTTATAAATACATTTGATTTGATTTGATATATATCAACAAGTTATCTGCCAATTTACGGCTCTGCCCCATAATCCAATAAAATCTACACTGGCTAATCTGAGTGCTTCAGAGATCTCTAGGACTTCATAGTAGATGGGAATTGTAGATTTAATTGTTTTCAATAATTTGGGGTTTGTAATAATGAAAACAAAAGGTATGAGGGTATGTTTGAGTGAGTACATGTGTTGTATGAGTAAATGTGTTGTATGAGTATATGTGTTGTATGAGTATGTGCAGACAGATCCTCTTCTCTCCTCATCATCTCAACCTAAGTGTTTAGTCAACAGAACCCAATGCTCCTCCAATAGTCACAGGCCGACACCGGGCCAAATATAGTGAACCATAAAGCCTCTTAGGAGAGAACCTTCTTCTTACCCTTTCTGTGAACAGCATCTGCGAATAGACAACACAAAGATCCTTAAGCCAAAATCCCTCCCAGGTATTTAATTCTAAAGGAGTAATTACTGGGTGTGTCTTAGGTCTGCAGGTACGTGTGTTGTTGCCGCTCATTCGCATCCAGTCTTTGGAGCGAGTTGCACACTAACACAGACACGCACACTCAGAAAACACACTGCACAGAGCAAGGGATCCTAAGGAACTGCTGAAGAACCCAGTCACGTAGGGGGGATAGACCAGACTAAGCCATCAAGATGTGTGACATGGGGGGATTGGATAACCTGGTGGCCAACACGGCCTACCTGAAAGCCCAGGGTGGCGACGACAAGGAGATGAAAAAGCGTCGTCGGAGTTTGTCACTGCCCCTGGCCGAGCAGTGTGCCACCATCCGGACTACCATTGATAAGAACTTTGAGTCGCTCTGTGAGAGGCAGCCAATCGGCAAGAAGTTCTTCCGGCAGTTCCTGACTGCTACCCCAGAGTACATCAATGCCGCTGAGTACCTGGACGAGCTGAATGACTGGGATCTGGCGGAAGGTGCTGACAAGGATAAGCAGAGGGCGAACATGATGAAAAAGTTTTGCAAGGCCGATTCCAATAACTTTCTGACCTACCTCACTGGGGAGGTAGCCGACAAGTGTAAGGCAGTGACGGACAATGACTTTGACGAAGTGATGAATGTCAAGGTGAAGGAAGCCACACGGGAGTTTCTGAAAGACAAGCCCTTCACGGACTACCAAACTAGCCCCTTCTTTGACAAATTCCTGCAGTGGAAGGAGTACGAGAAGCAGCCCATCAGTGATAAAACCTTTTATGAGTTCAGAACTCTGGGTAAGGGAGGTTTCGGAGAGGTAAGCATGCAGAAACCAATACAGCAGCATCATGTCTTTGCAACACTGCCAAAATGACTACGTGTCAGTAATATGTATCTGCAATATTATCTCTTTAATGAATGTAAAACACATGTGGCAACAGGACAATTCACAAAATAAAGAATTATGTACAGAATCAATTACTAATCCCATATAGTCGTTCCCATAGTTTCACTGATGCAGCGTCTATCAGTACAAAGTACACCTCAGTTAACTTGCAAAGAGCTAATCTCTCGTTAATCCCCCACAAGAGATGACCCACAGTTCTTAATTCCTAAAGTACAGAATCAGTTTCATCACTCGCTACTACTCTATGCATACTTTCAAGCTTGTATCATTATCAAGTTGTTCTACAAGATGAGAGAATTCTCAATGGAAACTCCAAATGTCTCCCTGTTCAAGCGTCATGTGTCAGTATCAAATCTGAGTGTCACAAGGTGCCATTTATCCAGCCCTTAGGGTACTGCTGAGGTATTCAAGAGTCCTTTTAACCCACGGTCTCCCTCTGTCCAGGTATGTGCCGTACAGGTGAAGAACACAGGCCAGATGTACGCCTGCAAGAAGCTGTGCAAGAAGCGCCTGAAGAAGAAACATGGTGAGAAGATGGCCCTGCTGGAGAAGCAGATCCTGGAAAAGGTCAACAGCCTGTTTCTTGTTAACCTGGCCTACGCCTATGACACCAAGACCCACCTGTGCCTTGTCATGACCCTGATGAACGGCGGTGACCTCAGGTACCACATCTATTACGTTAGTGAGAAGACCAAGGGTATTGAGATGGCACGCATCATCTACTACACAGCGCAGATCTGCACAGGCATTCTTCATCTGCATGAAATGGATATCATATATCGTGACATGAAGCCCGAGAACGTGCTGCTGGACAGCTTTGGCCAGTGCCGACTCTCTGATCTGGGTCTGGCCGTGGAGCTACCTGCTGGAAAGACCATCTGCCAGAAGGTAAGCCTGTTGAAGTTGGATTTTCAAAAACTTGTAGTTGACTGTGGCTTTGGGAAACTATCGAAAGTCGAAAGTCAGGATGGCGGAGAATGAGTATGAAGAAATGATGATGATGTCATGACAATGAAGGCAATAAGGTTCCTTTATGGTTGCGATCTGATAGCAAGCTTCCAGAATTTACCTTTTCATTATAGTGTGACAATTTGGATGATTAAAAGTGCCTGTGGCTTCTAATGCATTTTCTGGTGAATTGACAATGATGTGTCAGTAACAGCTTTAGGTCAAAAGCCAGGCTGAAGGGTTTTATATGGGATCAGAAGCGACGTGCTATGTCTCACAAAAAAAATGAGGAGTAACTTAACATGGGAGGGAGTGGATGAGTTTATGACATGGTATTGTCCTATCCTTGCCTATTAGATGATGGGGCTATGGTTAGGGTTGATGACTTTTGACCTCAGAGTCTCATATATATATATTCTCTGGACCCTCTCTCTGTCTCTGAAGCTTTTGCTGTAAATCTGGAGGGATTACTGGATCGTTCAGGATCTGTCCAAGAGGAGTCTCTGCCTCCATTATATAACCCGGGGCTGCGCAAGATGGAGACACGGTGTCTTCAAAACAGTGCCCCTCTAAGTCATCTAGTGTATATATAAATCATTGATCTACACCAGGGATGGGCAACTTTGATTGGTGTGGGGACGACGAGAAATCTGAACTCATCATGAGGGGCTTGTAGGTCTGCTACCCACATCAGTACCTACACATGCAGTCAGAGCCGGCCCTAGCCTTTTGGGGGCCCTAAGTTACATTTTTTTGGGGGGGGCCCTCCTCACCTTGCGAGCAAAACATTTTAGCCCCCCCCCTCTTGACAGAGGAGAGAATAAAACAAATCATGTAATTTTACACATTTTGCCATGAGGCATAGAGAAGTTTTACCAATTTTATAACACATTTCATGCATTTCTACTCATTTTGCCATGGCCCAGAGAGAAACATTTGCAGTTTTATAGCTAATTTCCTGCAATTCCACTAATAACTCTGAGGGTGACAAACAAAATCAATGGGTGCCACCCCCCAGATGGTAATTTGACCATGATTACTACAAGATAGCTGTCTAGACTAATTCACCAATCTAAAAATGTTTTGCTGACATACGCTAATTGAGTGACTATCAGTGACTGACATAACAATAGAAAACCTGCTGATGCACAAACCACATGTCAACATTTAATTTAGTGTATTCTACTATCCTAACTACCGCCTGAATCCCCACCCCCATTTAAAATAAATATTTATTTGGACATTGTCAGTTGCCCATCCTTGGTATAACCGATGTTATCCTTAGTGGGTGGTTATTATATCCCAGACAACTATAGGACAGACCATTTTGGGGGCATTGTAAGTAGAGTTGGGGGTTGAATTTGGTGTGTCAGGGGTGTCCTCCTGATCTCTTCCGTGAAAAAGGGATTATTATGTCCAACCCCTAAACTCCTTGGATACTGAGTAAACTCAGGGGTACAGCACCTTTGAGCAATATAAAGATAGGCAAGATTTATGTAGCCTCTTGAGACTATAGAATGGTATATTACAAGGTCTCTACGTGGGGTGTCTGTTTGCACAACCAGGATACCAAAAACATGAGGTCATCAAAACCAATCTGACCAATCAAAGACACAGGACAGGAGTTTGCAAGTCAACGAACCAGAGAAATTGATAGTTTAGAAGCATCTCCCTTGGTTAAGCCAACCATTTCATTCAGGGAGGACAAGGCTAATTGTGTTAATTGTGCAAATTGTGTTGTTAGCTGGGTGACTGATACTTGATGAAAAATGCACCTTAGGAAGACTTCTGCTGTGTGTAGATGCTGTGTGTATGTTTATCAATCCTGTGAACCAGTAAACCATTAGCTTTTCAGTCAAATGATTTGTCACAGAGTTTTACAGATTGGGGCATCTCTACGGGTCAATGAAGAGTAAGATGCAGGCTCTGTAGAAGCCCAGTAAGCTCATTATCCAGAGCTCTTCTCTGGTCCTCCTCGGCAGACCGGGGAGCCTTGACTAACCCCCCATAGGCTTGGCTGGCTTTGCCCTTTTAAGCCTCTTACTTAGCAGGCATTACACAAATCATTCCCCTGATCAGACTAGCAAAACCAGGTTAACCTTAGGCACAGTTTCTGTGTATTAATGAACTGGACCATTTTGATGGTCTACTTACAATTTCTTGACTATGCAGTGTATTTAGTGAGGCCTTAGATCTACAAAAAAGGTTGAGGAATTAGAGGCCAAAGTTTGCCCCAGCTGTTTGGCCAATGGCTGGACCAATCAGGTGTTTGGAGAGCTTTGATTTGACCAGTCACAGGTAGTAAGTAGTCCATCGCTGTCCTCTTTTGGAAAGGTGTTTTCAATGTGGTTAGCAATTAAGCGCGGGTCAAAAGTCAACTGAAAGATGGGAGTGGCATGTCCATTTTTGTGTACAAGGAGAAACCTGGCTTTAGCTCATGCAGGATAAAAGCTAATAGACACCTGGTACCAGGGACTCCGTTTTGAGTTGTGCATAAGAACAACAGCCTTTAGCCGTGGTATATTGGCCATATACCACACCGCCTCTGGCCTTATTACTTAAATAGACACCTGGTACTCGAGACTCCACGTTGAGTGGTGCCTAAGAACAATAGCCCTTAGCCGTGGTATATTGGCCATATATCACACCCCCTCGGGCCTTATTGCTTAAATAGAAGCCTGATACCAGTCAACCCAGGTGAAAAGCTCTTGAATTCATGCTATAGGTCCGATGTGCAGTGCTGTGGTAGTGTCGTCCTCTAGAATACACAACCACAGGGCTCTCCAATACGTATTGCTAAGCACATTTGTAATGCTATACTTGTGCATGATTATACATATAGATGTACACGTGTGTGTGTGTGTGTCTTACAGTAAGTATATGGTGCATGTGGTCGCTCACTAGAGTCCATGGATGGACATCCTTTATGTAAGCAGAAGGAGAGGTACGTCACCCTGGATGTGCACATGACTCTTGACAGGAGAGAGAGAGAGAGATTAGCATTAGCATTAAGCTACTTGTCCCACGCTATGGCTGAAGTCAGGAAGGAGCACAGGAAGGACTAGAGAGGGGCAGAGAGAGAGGGACAGGAAATAGAGGGCTTATATAAAACAGCACATGGCTGTGTTCATAATCATGTCCGGTTTTAATGTAAGCCATCTTCTTCCTGTTCCACATGGCTGTGTTCATAGCCATGTCCTGTTTTAATGTAAACCATCTTCTTCCTGTTCCACATGGCTGTGTTCATAGCCATGTCCTGTTTTAATGTAGCCATCTTCTTCCTGTTCCACATGGCTGTGTTCATAGCCATGTCCTGTTTTAATGTAAACCATCTTCTCCCTTTCCCTCTCTCTCTGTCCCTTTCTAGTCATTCCTAAGACCTTAGCTTACCTCATTCCCATAACCTTATGTTCCTGGTCTCATCCTCACTAGGTCTCACCTGGTCTCATCTTCGCTAGCCCGAGGCTAGTACGTCTTAGACCAGGCTAGTAGAAAATGTACCAAACTAACACTAAAACAGTATTTTTTTGGTCTAATCATATCTCATGGTACAGACCCTTGGCAAGTAGAATATCACTCATGCTGTTCCATCCTCATCATGTGGATCAGCTTTCTGATAACCCATTATAACTGGCATCAGCATGCTTCATTATCAGTCAAGAGAAATGTTGACTTTTGAGAAACAGGAAACAGATACAGTAGAGAAGGAACTGTAAGGATGGTTAAAATCACTTCTAAAGCCATGTTACCCAAATGAGCTGATGTTTCAAACATACCGTATGATGATGAGTTGTCCTCTAATTGTCTCCATCTTGCTTCAATTCTTCCTGAATCTCTCCTCCTGCCTCCCCTACACCGTCCCAGGCTGGAACCGGAGCATACATGGCCCCTGAGATCCTGAACGAAGTTCCCTACAGGACATCGGTGGACTGGTGGGCGCTGGGATGCAGTATTTACGAGATGGTGGCTGCCTACACCCCGTTCAAGGGTCCCGAATCCGGGAAGCAGAAGGTGGAGAAGGAGGAGGTGCAACGTCGCATCTGCAAAGAGGAACCCCCATGGGAGCACAAGAACTTTGACGCGCCCACCAAAACCATCATCCAGGAGTTCCTCAAGAAGAATATTGATGAACGCCTGGGCTGCAAGTAAGAGAATCAGTCTGTCCAGGCTACCATTAATATACGCAACAAGAACAATGATCTATTCTCTACTGATGTTGTCATTTATGGGGAAACAGCCCTATCAAGTCAGGTAGCTTACCATAGCATAGCATAGCATAGCATAGCATAATAGCATTCATTTTCAATTACACTACCTACATTACAATTGATCAAGGCAGTATCAAAAGTATCCGATGTACTCTGCAAACAACTGGTTTAATTAATTTTCCAGTAGACAGTATTTAAGTTTGTTTGTTCAACTGTATTTATTGCTGAGTTATCTGTGACGTTAGCTTAGTTAGCTAGTTAGCTAGTTAGCCTTCACCTGCCAGTATGATGCTCACACGGATGTGTCAACAAACTTTCCTCCACAGGGGAGGAGGTGAGGACCCCCGTAAGCACGAGTGGTTCAAGTCCATCAACTTTCCTCGTCTGGAAGCTGGTTTGATCGACCCCCCTTGGGTGCCCAAGCCCAACGTGGTCTATGCCAAGGACACTGGCGACATCGCTGAGTTCTCCGAGATTAAGGGCATTGTGTTCGACGCCAACGATGAAAAGTTCTTCAAGGAGATTGGCACGGGAGCCGTGGCCATTCCCTGGCAACAGGAGATGATCGATACGAACCTGTTTGACGAGCTGAACGACCCCAACAGGAAAGAGTGTGCTGGGGGTGATGACGGGGAGGGGAAGTCTGGCACGTGCACATTGCTGTGAACAGTCAAACCTGGCACATTTATACACCGAAACATGGCACCAATACATCATCTGATTCGCTCATGTTCTGTAAAATTCTTGTAAAACATTACACACAGAAATAATTGAACAAAATGCATCGGAGAACAGCAGGAGAGAGATGAGGTATCCTTCACTGGATCTGGTCGATTGCCATTGATTTTAGTAATATGGGTTGAAAGTTCCCTGAGCTTCCAAACACATAGGAGAGTAAAGGTGGCTTTACCAAGATTGCTATTGGTAGTCTCTTCAGATTGCAGCTACTCCCAGATGTTTCTCATGATGTATTAGTGCCCTCCTGGCCAACAGGGGTCGTAAGATTAAAATATAACAAAGTCATATTGTGGATAAAACATTTTTTTAAATGATTAATGGATAAACACAGGCCTCTGTTTACATACAGCCTGCATCAGAAAGATGTGTGTATGTAGACTGCAGTGCTAGCCCTAGGCCTGAAACCTAGGCATTGGCCACAATGGAGCACGGTATGCTGAATTTACTAGTTTGGGAATATGGTTGGGATCTCATTCTTGATTGTGTTCCATTAATTGAATTTGATAGAGGCCACATTTTTTTCAACACCCCACCCCAAGATTAATTTTGTCTCTCTAAAGGCAGAGGTGATAACTTTTTTTGTTGTCAAATATTTCAAGAGATCAATGTCTGTATGGACACATCACCTTTTTAGAAATTCCACCTGGAAGCGATCAGAAGCGAATAAATAATATTTCTACATCAGAAGTTATTTCAAAACGAAATGTGGCAGAGATTTTACTTACCTATAATGACTTACCTTTAGTCGATCACTAAATTTCCAAGCAGATGCACTTTCCAAGCTAGCATCTAGTTTTATTTCAAAACGATGTTGTATATGAATATAAATATGTATATCTATGCATTGACATGGGGAGAAATCCACAGATTAGGTGCTAGTCAGGACTTGATGAATGCTCAACTCTCATTGGGCTGTGAAGGTTCTATGCCCTGGTTTCTCAGGAGAGAGGAATGGAATGTAGAGAAAATCCAGTGGGATTCTATATTCGAAGATTGAACATTGAAAGGAGTTGGGCTTGGCCAACAATGTGTTCCTGTACCAGGAATATCTATTTGTCCCTCCCCCCAATGCTTCCATTCATGTGATTTGTCTGAAGTTTGAGATACATGTACAAATCTAAAGTTAGAATCTAGTTAGCTTGCTAACTTTTAACAAAGAAAATCACAGTTTCCTTGTTTGTTGCCTCAGGGTTAAGACTTATTTCATATAATAATAATATATTATTATATAACTTTAAATGGACTCATTTTATTATATTATACTATGAATATCAATATCATAAACATACTTGTAAATATAATTTGAGAGGAAAACATTACATATGCTACTCTATGTCAGTCATTTATCAGGGACTTGCTTGAATCTTGAATTATTTGAATAAAAATATGTATTTTAAAGCCTTTGTTTTTTCTTACTAACTCTGATGGCAATTCACTATTGTACTTGTGTATTCCTGTGTGTGTGTGTGTGTGTGTGTGTGTGTGTGTGTGTGTGTGTGTGTGTGTGTTGTGTGTGTGTGTGTGTGTGTGTGTGTGTGTGTGTGTTCCAGTGTGTGTGTGTCCTGTGTGTGTGTGTTCCTGTGTGTGTGTGTTCCTGTGTGTGTGTGTGTGTGTGTGTGTGTGTGTGTGTTCTTGCGTGTGTGTGTGTGTGTGTTCCTGTGTGTGTGTGTTCCTGTATATGTATGTGTTCCTCTGTGTGTGTGTGTTCCTGTGTGTGTGTGTGTGTGTGTGTGTGTGTGTGTGTGTATTCCTGTGTGTGTGTGTGTTCCAGTGTGCGTGTGTGTATTCCTGTGTGTGTGTGTGTTCCAGTGTGTGTGTGTGTGTTCCAGTGTGTGTGTGTGTGTTCCTGTGTGTGTGTGTTCCTGTGTGTGTGTGTTGTGTGTGTGTGTGTGTGTGTGTGTGTGTGTGTGTGTGTGTGTGTGTGTGTGTGTGTGTGTGTGTGTTCTTGTGAAAGGCACTTTTCATTCATTTCGCTCAAGTTGCTGCATTAGGAATCAAACAGATGCTGTGGATGCTGTCTAGACCAGGTGCGTCCGTCATCGCGAGCATGTTTATTTTGTCCATCCACACCAGATGCAAACAGGTCACGCAGGTTGAAAATCAAAACGAACTTACCTGAAATGCTTATGTTCCTTTTTTCGTGTGTTCTCTTCTCCGACAATTAAGCCACAGATAAAAGGGGAAACCTAGTTAGTTTCTAGTAATCTCTTCTCCTTCAGTCTTCTTCTTCTTCTGTTGACCTTATATGGCGGTTGGCAACCAACTTTAAGGTGCATTACCACCACCAACTGGACTGGAGTGTGGACCTCAGTTCATCTTTCAATCATCCACAAATGCTTCTAAATAACCAATGAGATGGGAGAGGCAGGACTTGCAGTGCGTCAAGCTTGAAAAATAGAAGGAAGTTCTACTTTAGTGCCTGGCTACGCAGACGCTCATTGACACTCGCGAACAGTTTGGATGAAATGATGGAATAACATGTAGGTGTACATTTATTTTGCAACGCGAGCGGGAGCCCACGTAACACGAGCGGTGTGGTCAGCATGTTTAGCGATACGCCTCATGAAAAGATACCCTTGTTCTCCTCTTGTTCGCACAGTGTCTATCGACCTCAGAACTAGGGGTGTGCTGTGTATTTGGACAAAACGAGTATAGTAACGGATATTGAGAATTTTCCGAATACGATTATGATTCATGCGATCATAAAAAAGGCCTTTCCAGATGCCAGCGCGCATCACTCTCATGTCAGTCAGACAGTGCGAAGCGCTGTGTGTTCTAAATAACTCAATTAGCTCGTTCAGCTGTCTGAAAAGAAACGGGCAGGTTGAGCCCGCTGCAACGATTGGATTGCACACCTGAGGTATAGGCAGGGCTCTAAATGACCTATTTTTATTGGTAGCACTGGTGCTCCTAATTTCAGAAAGTAAGGGGCACCAGGCAAAATGTAGGAGCACCAGACACAATTTAGGAGCACCAGACAAAATTTAGGAGCACGAGACAAAATGTAGGAGCACCAGACAAAATGTAGGAGCACCAGACAAAATGTAGGAGCACCAGACAAAATGTAGGAGCACCAGACAAAATGTAGGAGCACCAGAATTATTATTATTTTATTTTTTTACTTCAAATGACTATCCTATCATTCTTAATCATCAGTTGTTACCTTGATGATGTAGAACACATCAGTGGACAATACATTAGAATAAAAACAATGTTTAATAATTGTATTCAAAAGTGTGACTGCAAACATATTTACATAGGTGATTACAACATGAGCTTTGTTGTGCAACTGCAAACTTTAAACTGTTATCCATTACTGCAATCAGCTAACAGGTAATAGTAGTAATAATAACCATACAATAATCAAATATGCAATAATATTGTTGTTGTAACCAGGCAACATGCTGACTGTGAACTGATACTTGGATAATGAAATAAATGTTTAGTCTCCTTTCACAATAACTACTAGGTTTATTTGATGTTGCTAATATTTCTACTTGTGTTTAGGGCTAGGGTTTAGGGTAGGTGCTGCAGATCATTTTTGTTGAGGGGGAGGAGGGGGTGCTGAGGAGTATTTTTCTCTGCTTTGTTGATGAGTGTTCTTCTCTGCTCATACAGGAGTAATAAAGGCCTTTTTTACATACTTTTTTACATTTTATTTCCATTTGTCAGGGGGTGCTGCAACACCCTCAGCACCCCTACTTACCACGGCTATGCTGTTGACCGGCTTGGGCTGCCACCTGCTGCCTGTCAAATACGGCTGCCTGGTGGTAGACCTAGTGATGTCCCTCCCGCACCTGCCCCGATGCACTTAATGTGCTTCTGGCTGAAGTTGTGTGGATCGGTAGAAGCAGCATCTCCGACAGTGTCCTCAACATAATCTTCTTCTGGTTGTGGTTGATCATTTTCATTCTTTTTTTGTTTGGTTAAAGAAAGCTTAAATTCAGCCGCGTTTTACTGATGTTGTTCTTGCTAGCTAGCTTGCTAGCCAATGCCAATACTTAGCTGACAGAAAGTGACAGCACAGTTCTGAGGGAAAGTTTGTGCAAAAAAAGGTATTGGTTATGTGCCTGGCCTGTGCCTGGTTTAATTAGCTACATTTACATATTTGTGGCATTATGATTGGTTATGAATTGTAAACAATCTATCAGCCTGTCTTGTTTGAGCCTGTGTTGTTTGAGCAGTGAAGAGAAGAGTCATATTTCGTATTTTATTGGATAATAGTTTTGTCGTACGGGGCTACCAAAATAAAATGTATAGTCACACAGCCCAATTTGCATGTGCGAATTGGTCGAAGAGCCCTGGGTATAGGCTTAAAGGCTTTTAAAGCGCATTTCCAGTTTTTACGATAACCAGTAAATCCGATTAGGAGAATCAACTGTGATAAAACGAATACAATTACGAATACGAGTATGACGCGTTCAGCACACCTCACTGTAGCCTGTACTCCAGGGTACATGTTAACTCCCGTGGAAAGCACTGCGGCAGTCCTGAGTGAAACCTACAAAAATTGACTGCAGTAATCCCATTAGGTAGAGATCACAAGCAGACTGTGCTGTCCAGGGCAGATTTCAGTGTGCTACTCTTAGCTGATGAGAAGATAATCGGCCTTACCCTCAGAGTACTGAAATCTACCTCTAATCTCCAAGGACCTAAAGGGAAGCCTCAGGAGGATATATACACTACGGTTCCTTACAAAATGGTGTTTAGCTACTGAAAAAAAAATGTGTGGGGAAAATAGAGCTCAAACCTTATAGATCATTAGGAATGTTTGTTTAGTTGAAAAGTTCAATAGTCTACTGGAGAGGAATAAACACAGGATGAAAGAGAAATGGAGGCAGAGCAAGAGATGTATAAAGAGAAAACAGTGTGTTTTTAGTTTACAAATCAGTTTTGGAGTGAAACAGAATGGGCGGAGGGGACATCCCTGACGTTTGGCTCTCTCTTGATGCAGAGACGATGCTCCAAGGGCATGGTTTAAGGGCCGTTAAGGGAGCGACAAAGCTAGAAGAAGTTACTAGAGCTAAAAAGCAGAGAGATTATCTGTTAAAGAGTGGGACTCAGGTGTTGACAGCTAATGGTGGTGAAGGGCAGCGCACCCTAAAAACACTGCCACAACCTGTTGGATGCTACAGTTAAACATAGCGTAGCCAGTTGCAGGGATTTTCCTGATTGATCAGAAATTCAAGCTTTTCTGATCATGACATTATCTTCCATCAGTGAAAGCTGGTGACTTGAAAAATTGAGGAGGGTGGATAGGAGACCCATGGGCTCAGACCGCACGGAGAAGACAAAACAAATTATTTGAACCCCTTTTACTCATGGAAATTAGCCTACAGTGGTTTCAGAAAGTATACTGACCTATCAATACCTTATAATGCCAAAGTGGAATTACGTTTGTCAAATTTTTTTACAAATATTTTTTTTTAAATTAAAAGGCTGAAATGTCTTGAGTCAATAAGTATTCAAGCCATTTGTTATGACAAGCCAAAATAAGTTCAGGAGTAAAAACAAGTCACATAATATGTGGCATGGACTCTGTGTGCTATAATAGTGTTTAACATGATTTTTGAATGACTACCTCATCTCTGTACCCCACACATACACATACTTCAGACAAACAGATTGTAATTGTGATGCGCATAGAATGGAGTCATGAGTGCTTTCAAGTGCATTTTCCCAGCAAATTTTCTTCACAATATGACAAACATGGGCTCATTGTGTTCAGGACAACCCAGGGTATAACGCATCTCATCCTTGTAACTGTGGATCAAACATAACGATCATAAACATTGACACTGTAAATGACATTACCTGAGTTTTATGACATGGAAATCTGAAGTGCACATTTGGACTCATGGGTGTCTGGTTTGCTCGTATGACATCAAATGGGTATTTATTATAATCCTCAAGGTCAAATCTTTCAGAACACATCGACTCATTTCGATTTACAGCAGTAAACTGACAACAACAAATGTGCAAAAGCAGCCCAATTAGCGGGAGGGATGTTCTCAAGTTTCTAACAGCTGTCAGTCAAAACCCATACAGCACTGTAAAGTGGAGAGCCTGAGCTCAGACTTCCTGTATAGCATGTTACTGTACAGCCACTGTGTTCCAATTTAGGTGTTTCTCAACTAAAAAAATCTGCAATTGTCAACCAATATACAGGATGACAGGGGCTGTGAGTGGAAACCTCTACCCTAAAGCATAAAGACATTTATAGTTAAATATTATGGGTAAAGGACAGGGGTTGAGGTGTTCAGAGGCATGAGCGCAGGACAGGATTTGACTGTGATGACAAAAAACAATAACACAACACAGTTAGACAGAAGAGCTAAGAATGAGTTAGTCTAAGCAAGGATTAAAATCACATTGATGTGTAATAATGTGATTGTGTTTGTATTGTGTTTGTATATGTGATTGACTCTACATACAGTAATGAGAGAAAATTGACACAGCTACACACAGTGCTTGGAGAGGAAACATTCAATGCGCCAGTGGAAGAAAGAGCACATGAGACATGGTTTGAGTTCATGTCAGGAGAGAGTTGACACTGGTAGTGGAGGGGAGTGGTCACACCTCTTAATCAGGGAACAGGAGGGGACTTAGATGTAAACACAAATAACAGATACATGAAGTTAAACTCAGAATTCACAAAGTAAAACAGACTGTGCATCTCTTTTGATATGAGTGGAGAGAGAGAGAGAGAGAGAGAGAGAGAGAGAGAGAGAGAGAGAGTGAGAGCTGCATGTGAGTTCTCACATTTTTCAACATGTTTTTTACAAAGGGATAGATTTGAAGTTAGATAAACTTTGAATTTTTCGGCAGGGACATATGCAGGATGCTACCCTCCACAGCATGGCCTTCGTTCCAGATAAAAACTCCAAACCCACAACCTAATTTTGGCCAAAATTAACCGGAGAGATTACTGCTACCAAGGTTTCCTTTTTCCAAGCTATACGGAGGGTGCTCTAGCAAACAAACAGCAGAGACCTGAGGACACCATCCAACCTGGGACTGAGTGAGTAGTGTTTGGTCTGATGCTATTTTGAAAGCCAAGAAGAAAAAATAAATAATAATAATAATAAAGTATATTACAATTATATATTTTACTTCACAGGGACTGAATACTGAGTTAAGGGTGCCAGGCTTGCTAGGACAGACCAGATGCAACGTCAAATAACACTGAGGTGTGAAGTGAGAGGTGTCGAGGCCTTTGGGCCCAACAAGTGGCAGGAGTTTTTGAAACCCCCCTCCTGCTGTTCAAACATTTTCTACAAGAAATCTGCCTCCAGAAAGAAAGTATTCTCCCAATTGGGTGTGACATCTACTCCCGTTGCCTGCTGCACTGCTGCTTGGATTCCACCTGGTGATCTGTTCACCGTCTGCCCTGGCCTGTCTTCCCCTGTCTGGTACAGGTACCCCCACCACACTCTCCCCTCTCTGTTCACCGTCTGCCCTGGTTGTCTCCTCCTGTCTGGTACAGGTACCCCCACCACACTCCCCCCTCTCTGTTCACCGTCTGCCCTGGCCTGTCTCCCCCTGTCTGGTACAGGTACCCCCACCACACTCACCCCTCTCTGTTCACCGTCTGCCCTGGCCTGTCTCCCCCTGTCTGGTACAGGTACCCCCACCACACTCACCCCTCTCTGTTCACCGTCTGCCATGGTCTGTCTCCCCCTGTCTGGTACAGGTACCCCCACCACACTCACCCCTCTCTGTTCACTGTCTGCCCTGGTCTGTCTCCCCAATGTTTGGTACAGATACCCCCACCACACTCACCCCTCTCTGTTCACTGTCTGCCCTGGCCTGTCTCCCCCTGTCTGGTACAGGTACCTCCACCACTCTCACCCCTCTCTGTTCACTGTCTGCTCTGGTCTGTCTCCCCCTGTCTGGTACAGGTACCCCCACCACACTCACCCCTCTCTGTTCACCGTCTGCCATGGTCTGTCTCCCCCTGTCTGGTACAGGTACCCCCACCACACTCACCCCTCTCTGTTCACTGTCTGCCCTGGTCTGTCTCCCCAATGTTTGGTACAGATACCCCCACCACACTCACCCCTCTCTGTTCACTGTCTGCCCTGGCCTGTCTCCCCCTGTCTGGTACAGGTACCTCCACCACTCTCACCCCTCTCTGTTCACTGTCTGCTCTGGTCTGTCTCCCCCTGTCTGGTACAGGTACCTCCACCACACTCCTCCTCTCTCCTGAGGTATCGCTCGCCTCCAGCACATACGCACTGTTGGGCCAGTGACTCTGAACTTATAATGGCCCCAAGTTGTTATATGTATATTTTTAAATCTTGTGCATTTTTCTATTTGCCTCATGACTCCAGTATGCTTTGTTGACTACAAACTTTCTTTACCCAACTGTGGGACAGACTATGTTTGTTCCCACACTCGGGTCTCTGACTCTCTTGTTGGCATCTGATGCACATTCAGATGTCATAAATCAGCACTGCAGAGCTCTCCCTGTCCTCTGCCGTGCCTTGATTGTATTACTGTTGATGATATCTGGAAATGTGCATGTACTCCCTGGCCCATCTATTGTTGCTAGCCCCAATTCTGACTTGTGCTCTGATATCTGCTTCACTGTTTTCTGCTCTCGTAAAAGCCTGAGTTTTCTGCATATTAACACTAGAAGCTTATTACCTAAAATTGATCAATTGAAAGTGTGGGTTCACAGCTCCAATCCAGATGTGTTGGTCATTACTGAGACGTGGTTAAGGAAGAATGTTTTGAATACTGAAACTTTCGGGTTTAACCTTTTTCGGCAAGACAGATCTTCCAAAGGTGGGGGAGTGACAATCTTTACCAAGGATCACCTTCAGTGCTCGGTTGTCTCCACCAAGTCTGTCCCCAAACAATTAGATTTGCTGGTGCTAAGCATTAAACTTTCAAATAGCTCTTGTTGACTGTTGCTGGGTGTCATCGTCCTCCATCAGCACCGGCCTGTACCCTGCCCACCCTAATCTCTCTCCTGGCCCCTTACACTGTCTGAATTTGTCCTGTTAGGTGACCTAAACTGGGACATGCTTAAACCATCTGACCAAGTACTAAAGCAAAAGGACTTGCTAAATCTTTCTCAGATTATTACCAATCCCACAAGGTATGACTCCAAACACCCAGAAAAGGCTACTCTCCTCGATGTTATCCTCACAAATAATCCTGATAGGTATCAGTCTGGTGTTTTCTGTAATGACCTTTGTGATCACTGTTTTACAGTCTGTGCTCGTAATGGCTGCTCAGTGAAATGACCTGTCCTGATTTGTCATAAACGCTGGCTAAAAAACTTTAATGAGCAAGCCTTCCTTCATGAACTGGCCTCTGTAAAATGGTATGGAATCAGCTCTGTAGAAGATTCTTGGACCTTGTTTTTGATATTTCAGTGGTATTGTTAACAAACACGACCCCATAAAGAAAATGAGAATAAAAACAGGTTCAGCCCCCGGTTCGACTGTGATCTTGCAGAGTTACTCCAACTCAAGAATTGCATTTGACGAAATGCT
Organism: Oncorhynchus clarkii lewisi; assembly: GCF_045791955.1. Classification (NCBI taxonomy): domain Eukaryota; kingdom Metazoa; phylum Chordata; class Actinopteri; order Salmoniformes; family Salmonidae; genus Oncorhynchus; species Oncorhynchus clarkii. The sequence continues at coordinate 8,720,783 of NC_092166.1, read as the reverse complement.
CGGCACACGTATTGTTACGAAGCCCTTTTGGCCCAACAGTCTAGGGGGGATGGTAGTGAGACACGTAACATAACTCATGTAAATTATAATTGTGACAAAGTAAAAGTGTGAACGTAATAACCAGGACAACTGAAATAATACCGTCAAACTCAGGGTTTATTGTAAAACACACGGTAATGGGGGGGGGGGGGGGAAGCAGGAAAAGGGGCTGAGCTGGACCCAAGGAAAGAAACAAATATGCAAAAACACCCCTAAGCTAGACTAGCCTATTTCAACAACAGCTAACTAACTAACCAAAAACACCCCTAAGCTAGACTAGCCTATTTCAACAACAGCTAACTAACTAACCAAAAATACAGTGGGTGGTCCACCCAGTTCTAACTAGTGTTTTTAACAAAGTTTACCTACGGGTAGTGTATGCCCATGGGCGACTTGTCTTGGTTTCCCCTTTTCCCACCAGCAAACACCATAAGCAAAAACAATACTCACAGGAGATGACAAAGTGCTATGGAGGTGCTCAAACAAAAGAGAGGTTAATACGCAAAGAGAGAGATCTACATACATGGCATTTCAAAGAGATTGTTCTATATAGATTTCAGTAGCACAGAGATCTACCAACATGGCATTATAAAGAGATTGAGCTCTCCTGAAATCTACAAAGAACAGAAATCTACCAACATGGCATTACAAAAATTGAGCTCTTGAACAAACAAATGATGGGGTTTTTAAACCATGGGGAAGGAACTGTGATAGGGTAGGAAACAGGAGGAGGTGTGTCTTCTGATTGATGGGTTGATTGTTGACTGATTGGGGAGTAATGATTTTCACCTGTGAGGGGAGAAGGAGAGAAAAGAAACACACACAGGATACACACAGACACAGGATACCTGTATCCGTAACACGTATACTCAAGCTGACTGACTCTAGCTCAGGCAAATGAGAAACAAGTGCACTCAGGCTATACGGAAGGCCAAAGTTAGATACTTTAAGGAGCAGTTCTCTGTCTGTGGGTCTAACCCCAAGAAGTTCTGGAAAATGGTTAAAGACCTGGAGAATAAACCCTCCTCCTCACAGCTGCCCATGTCCCTTAATGGTGATTATGTGGTTGTTACTGACAAGAAGCACATGGATGAGCTCTTTAATCACCACTTCATTAAGTCAGGAATCCCATGCCTCCCTGCCCATCCAATATTTCCTCATCTCCCACCCCTTCTAACGCAACTATCCCCAACGCTTTCTTCCTGCAGGCGGTCACTGTGTCCGAGGTGCTACAGGAGTTCCTAAAACTTGACCCCAAAAAAGCATCTGGGTCAGATGGTTTAGACCCTTTCTTCTTTCAGGTTGCTGCCCCTATCATCGCCAAACCTGTCTCCAACCTTTTTAAATTGTCTCTCCTTTCTGAGAAGGTTCCCACTGCTTGGAAGGCAGCCACGGTTCGTCCTTTATTGAAAGAGGGAGGTCAAGCTGATCCTAACTGTTATAGGCCTATTTCTATTTTGCCCTGTTTATCAAAAGTGTTGGAAAAACTTGTCAATAATCAATTGACTGGCTTTCTTGATGTGTATAGTATTCTCTCTGGTATGCAATCTGGTTTCCGCTCAGGTTATGGATATGTCACTGCAACCTTAAATGTCCTCAATTATGTCAACATTGCCCTTGATTCTAAGCAATGTTGTGCTGCTATTTTTATTGACTTGGCCAAATTTTTTGATACGGTAGAGCATTCCATTCTTGTGGGCCGGCTATATACTTATTTTCCACCATAATTTGCAAATAAATTCATAAAAAATCCTACAATGTGATTTTCTGGATTTTTTTTCTCATTTTGTCTGTCATAGTTGAAGTGTACCTATGATGAAAATTACAGGCCTCTCTCATCTTTTTAAGTGGGAGAACTTGCACAATCAGTGGCTGACTAAATACTTTTTTGCCCCACTGTACAACACCCATTCTGCCAGTCACATTCTGTTAAAAGTCCTTAAAGAACACACACATCCCTGGGTCGCTCGTCTTTTCAGTTAGCTAGCTATCTAATGTTAGCATTAGTCTCCTAGCCACCTAGCTAACGTTAGCCACAAAAAAAATAGAATTTTTAACATACCATAAATTTTGCAAATTCATAAAATATTGTACGTTTAGCGAATTCATAACATATTGTACGCTTTTCAAATTCAAAACATGTCATACGAAATTGATGATGGACATCCACAAATGAATACAAACCATACAAAACACAACATACCATGCTAAATGTATGTACAGAATAGTCCGAAATGCTCTGAGACCAGGTAGCTCTGCAAGCTCCTTGTAGTTGGCCTTGATAGCTGAACTTTCCTTCTCATTGTGCCCCCTAAAGCCAACACTTACAGTACATGCCCAAAAATGAAGTTGTTTTGATAAGCTGCTTTCGAAAATCCTTCTTTCTTCTTACCTTCTCGTTGTGTTGCACATTTTAAATACGCAGACCTTCATCCATTACATGATCGATGTGGCTTTTTACCAAAATCTTGAATCTGATGTGGGCAATGAAAGGGGTTCTTCAACAAAACAATCCACTACATGGTCGTTAGCATTAGCTAGCAATTCTGTCTGAGAAAATACTTACGTCTCTTTTTGTCAAAAACAACATTTTGTGTGGAAGGTATTATGCTGCCTACAGACCCCCGCGCATTCAACGTAATCGAGATGCATCAAGTTTCCTTGTAGCCTATTTGGTGGGGAAACTGGGAAGCGAGCTGTTGCCTATTGCCTGTTTCTGTTTATTACTATTTTATTATTTTATGAAAGAATATGAAACAATGTGTCTATTTGCTGATTTTCATTAAATCATGTAGTTGTTCTTGAGACTATGACTTAAATCAATTAATTGATATGGGCATAATATTATATTTTGTAGCATAGGCTACCAAATTCATAAAATAATATTAACAGTTAAGGAAAATGTATTAGGATCTGGTAAAAGGCCAATAAATAAATGTTGAGACACAAAGTAACAATAATCTCTGTGATTAAAGGAATCTGAGTCATTGACAAAGCTGACACCCTGCAGTCAAAGCAAGGCAGGAGGAAACAAAAGCTCTGGGGGCATAGCTGACACCCTAAAGCCCCAGCAAGGCAGGGGAAACAAAAGCTCTGGGGGCATAGCTGACACCCTGCAGCCCCAGCAAGGTGGGAGGCCCACGAGCTCTGGGGGCATAGCTGACACCCTGCAGCCCCAGCAAGGCAGGGGGAAACAAAAGCTCTGGGGGCATAGCTGACACCCTGCAGCCCCAGCAAGGTGGGAGGCCCACGAGCTCTGGGGGCATAGCTGACACCCTGCAGCCCCAGCAAGGCAGGGGGAAACAAAAGCTCTGGGGGCATAGCTGACACCCTGCAGCCCCAGCAAGGTGGGAGGCCCACGAGCTCTGGGGGCATAGCTGACACCCTGCAGCCCCAGCAAGGCAGGGGGGAAACAAAAGCTCTGGGGGCATAGCTGACACCCTGCAGCCCCAGCAAGGTGGGAGGCCCACGAGCTCTGGGGGCCCATGTGCCTGTCATCTAACACCTATGTCTAAATGTTATGTATGTTTTTAAATAATTTTAAATAATTTTGAATCCTTTTTAATTTCCACATGTAGCAAGCAACGTGTTTGTGTTGTCCAATCTACATTGGTAGACAGACAGTACATGTGTCTAATTAGCCTATTTCTCAGCGGTGTTGGCGGCAGCCCGCCTCTGCCTCTTCACCTAATTGGCTATCAAGTTAAAACGAGTTATGTGAATTGGGTCAGACTCGGATGGGTAGTGAGTGCCTTGTTCAAGATGGATAAACAAAAGGCAAGACCAAGTGGTGCAGAAAAAAGCACAGCGTGATCAAGCTCGTGCCAAATTTCCAAAGATCAGCAAAGCTACCAACTTGTCCTTGACTGACGGAACTCTTATCGCAGGTGGAAGCTAGTAGGACTACTGACGAGGCAGCTGGCACTAGCAGGTGGAAGCTAGTAGGACTACTGGCGCAGCAGCTGGCACTAGCAGGTGGAAGCTAGTAGGACTACTGGCGCAGCAACTGGCACTAGCAGCCTTCGTGTCCGACAGAGACCTCATTGCCCGGCAATGACAATGGCCTTGCTCTTCCTCTTCTTCCTCCCCTCCAGAATAGTGACAGTTCCTCTAGTGAGAGTGATAAGCTGGTGCGGTGTTGCCAACTTCTCAGTAAGGAAAGTAGCTATTGGCTGTCCTAAAAGTCACTAGAAGTCACTAAATAATGTCATCACCTAATTTGCACAATCAAGCTCCTTTAATTAAAGATGATGCCTATTATCTACTACTCATGAAAATGGGTGCTTAAACACAATTATTGCTTGAGTGCAAACCATTAGGTTACCACTATGATAAATATCACTACTGGATAGCACCATTCCAAAGGTAGGCCGTCATTGTAAATAAAAATGTGTTCTTAACTGATAAAATAGATGAATGAAGGTTAAATTAAAAAATATATTTTAATAAAATACTCCAGTCTCCTTTTCACCTCATTGAACACCTTATTATACTTATTAACAAAATGCACATCTCAATAGGTATCCCAGGTATCCTCCTCTTTTGTTCTCTATTGTTCCTCCAGCAATAAGGAGGCTGATGACATCACATCTGACAACTCCTTGAAGTTTGCAGTTGTTTCTGAAAAACAACATTTTTGCTAAAAATGTATCGTTTTTTTTTTTTACCCTTTTTGTATTAGTGTTTATTACGGATCCCCATTAGCTGCTGCCTTTTAGTGTGCGTACGTACTTTACCGTATTGTTACTTGGGATATCGCTTTTCAACAGGAAAAGTGAATGAATTGCTGGAAGACGTCTTTAAAGCAAGCCAGGAATGACCCTTCATTCAACGGATCTCTCTGCCTTAATGCTGCTGCCCTCTTGTGGCAAAGGTAGAATACCACAAGCTACTTGTGCTCATTATGCCAAATAGGCTGCGCTCGCAGCCAGTTTGGGTTCAGTGTAACCTTGACAATCATTACATAACGACACATAAGAGATAAGACACAAGACATAAAACCACAGGTTCAATTTTTTTCTTCTCCTCCAAAATCACCTTTTAATCCACAATTGTTGCGGCATCATGCAGATGATAACAAGTTGTTCCTTCAGGATTCAATTTTAGACATAGCTTTGAATATGATCATGTCCTGTAAATCTTTGTTTATATAGTTTCTTCTTTACAGTGCTCAGACATTGTGTTCTGTGACAGAAAAAAATACTGTGTGAATCCATTAAATATATACATTGAGAAAGACAGAGGGAGGGGTAGACTGAGAGTAAGAGACAAACAGACATGCTTTCCACCCAAAGATATGCATATACAGTACATAGATACAATGAATTGCATTTACACAGCGCTTCCTCGCAGGTCTCCAATCGCTGTGTGTGTGTGTGTGTGTGCGTGTGTGTGTGTGTGTGTGTGTGTGTGTGTGTGTGTGTGTGTGTGTGTGTATGCACACACACACCTCATCCACATTGGCTGTTACAGTGGTGAGGTCAGGGGTAGAGTAAACAGACACACAGACATGCAGCCGGACAGACAGACGGCACACCACTGAGTTGTGGTCAGACCACACACACACACCTATCTACAGTTCCCTATTATAATATTATAATATCCAATTGTGGTCCCAAGATGAAAAGGATTCTAAATGACATGTAATTGTAGAGGGCATCTGGGTTCGACAGTGTTTCACTGGGGTTGACTCTATCTATGGGATGTGATGTTGAGGAATAATTATTTGTTCTGTTTTCAGATGAGAGGGTCAACTTAAAACATGGTTGTATTGACAGTGGATGACTGATGGTTAAATACTGATTGAGGCTAACTCCTAACAGTTGATCCAACCCTTGGCACTAAAGCCCTGATCTAGGTTCAGTTTACCACATCTAAGCTCCAATCTAGACCATCTGAATAGAAAATAAGATCTGAGCCTAGATCAACACTAGAGCACTGGGTCAGACAACAAAAGCCCACTAATAGAAGGGTCTGATGGCCGTTAGGTTGGTGAGTCATGAAAAGACTCTTGCTAGAATGACATAATGAAAGAGAAGACAAAGATATGTGCCATCCTAAACAGGGGTGGACAACTCCAGTCCTCGGGGGCCTGATAGGTGTTACACTTTTCCCTCCATCCCTAGAAAACACCGCTGATGTAAACTCATTTCATTTTTAACTGAAGATCATGATTAGTTGATTATTGGAGTCAGAGGTGTTAGTTGGGTCTAGGGGCAAAAGTGTGGCCACCAATCAGGCCCCCGAGGACTGGAGTTGCCCAGGCCTGTACTAGAGTAAACATAGAAGTAAACAAGGGAACTAGATGTTCCATTAAATTTGGCACGATTAACGCTTTTTCCAGGAGATAAGTTGAAAATTGATGACATCACTACCCTATCCTTTTGATCCAATCGCACACCGATCTCTCACCCCCTACCATCACAGATGTAGGATCTTAATTTGAGCCAGTTTGCTATAGCAGGGAGATAATCCTGCAGCAAGAGGAAATGTGATTTATTATGTGGATTATAATGAATGGAATTTTTGTATGGCTGGATACGTTTTTCGTTAGGGCAAATCAAATCGGAAATTTCAAAGTGGAAATTACAAACTTTAGAAACCTTTGTTAATATTTCCTGCTAAATTCTCAGCAACGAAAGACTGATCAAATTAAGCTCCTACATTTGTAGGCACTAGTCTAGGCCCTTTTTGGGTGTGATGCACTGTAGATCTGAAAGGAATGGATTGGCATCAGCTATGATATGATAATTGCTTCATCTAGCACTCTTGCTATGCTTACACATATCCAACCCTATCAGAAATACAAGATGGAGTCAACAAGAGCCCAAGAGAAGGGTATTCAAATCTGGGATTCAGGGTTCACAGAACTGCTGGTTTTAATCCTTCCCCATCCTGCCTAGCTAGAGACTGACCTGTAACAACAGGTGAGTAGATTATCTGGCCAATCAATGAATTACCAAGGTGATGTGAAAAAGACCAGATTTGAATGTCCCTCGCCTAGTATCTGGAGTGAGGGTGGAGGGATTGGTTTGGAATTAGGCCCATCTTAATCTACCAGGAATCTTCCGGGAGGAGTAAGAACCACATTTCTCCACACTAGCCTCCTCCTCACTACTCCCTACTACTCTTTGACTGTGATTCGGAAGGTGACACGGCCCAGGAACTTGTCTCTGTCGTCGTTGTTGCGCAGGTCGGATCCCTCAATCCGGCATTCAATGGTCAGCTCCGTGTTGTAGTCCTCCTTGTTCAGCAACAGCTTAACAGCAACCACCGGCTGCACATACCTCTCCTGTAGACAGAGAGTAAAGGGTGAGAAGAAGAGAGGTGGGAGGGAGTAGAAAGAGAGAGAGAAAGGAGAAGAGAGAGAGAGAAAAACAGGGAGTGGAATAGGGTAGGAAAGAAAAGAAGTACAAAGGAGTGGAAGCAAAAAAAGACATGCAACATGGACGGTTGAATATCTCACCAACATGGACTGTTGAATATCTCACCAACATGGACGGTTGAATATCTCACCAACATGGACTGTTGAATATCTCACCAACATGGACTGTTGAATATCTCACCAACATGGACGGTTGAATATCTCATCAACATGGACTGTTGAATATCTCACCAACATGGACGGTTGAATATCTCAACAACATGGACTGTTGAATATCTCACCAACATGGACTGTTGAATATCTCACCAACATGGACTGTTGAATATCTCATCAACATGGACAATTGAATATCTCACCAACATGGACGGTTAAATATCTCACCAACATGGACGGTTGAATATCTCACCAACATGGACGGTTGAATATCTCACCAACATGGACGGTTGAATATCTCATCAACATGGACTGTTGAATATCTCATCAACATGGACGGTTGAATATCTCATCAACATGGACGGTTGAATATCTCACCAACATGGACTGTTGAATATCTCACCAACATGGACTGTTGAATATCTCACCAACATGGACGGTTGAATATCTCACCAACATGGACGGTTGAATATCTCACCAACATGGACGGTTGAATATCTCACCAACATGGACTGTTGAATATCTCATCAACATGGACGGTTGAATATCTCATCAACATGGACGGTTGAATATTTCATAAACATGGACTGTTGAATATCTCACCAACATGGACTGTTAAATATCTCATCAACATGGACTGTTGAATATCTCACCAACATGGACTGTTGAATATCTCACCAACATGGACTGTTGAATATCTCACCAACATGGACTGTTGAATATCTCACCAACATGGACTGTTGAATATCTCACCAACATGGACTGTTGAATATCTCACCAACATGGACTGTTGAATATCTCACCAACATGGACTGTTGAATATCTCACCAACATGGACTGTTGAATATCTCACCAACATGGACTGTTGAATATCTCACCAACATGGACTGTTGAATATCTGATCAACATGGACGGTTAAATATCTCACCAACATGGACTGTTGAATATCTCAACAACATGGACTGTTGAATATCTCACCAACATGGACTGTTAAATATCTCATCAACATGGACTGTTGAATATCTCACCAACATGGACTGTTGAATATCTCACCAACATGGACTGTTGAATATCTCACCAACATGGACTGTTGAATATCTCACCAACATAGACTGTTGAATATCTCACCAACATGGACTGTTGAATATCTGATCAACATGGACGGTTAAATATCTCACCAACATGGACTGTTGAATATCTCACCAACATGGACTGTTGAATATCTCACACGTCCATCCAACAGTATTCCAAATTCTTGCATCATTGTACAATAATGCTTTCCCATCAAGCACCAAGAAACCAGCATGACAAGACATCAGAAATGGACAAATATTGACCTTTGACCCAAACTTACATGAAGTTTGTTGCCGTAGTAAGGGAAATACATTTTATCGAAGCGTCCCTCACTTGGGAAGTACTGCATCTGTATGGGGTTGTCCCTCTGAAGGGGAAAAGGAGGAAGAGGAAGTATAATGGTCAAAAGCAAGAATATGTCTATCCTATCCAAACAGACCGTTAGGCTAAGGACTTCATCTGAAAGGGTTGGATAGCTATCAGAGGAGGCTGGTGGGAGGAGCTTTAGGAAGACGGCCTCCTCTTACATAGTAGGTATTATGGTAATAGCTCCACTGGTGGGAGGAGCTTTAGGAAGACGGCCTCCTCTGATAGGTATACATAGTAGGTATTATGGTAATAGCTACAAGCTACACTTTGCCCTCTACTATGTGGCAAATTTTGCCATATTGCTCACACCTATCCAATCTTTTCAGATCTTCACAAGTCCATATGAGTATGTAAGAATAATACATTATTTAAGAATTGGAAATATTCCTTGTGCTGCATACGCTGTACTGTAACGCCATTAGCTGTTACATTAAGCAACAGCTTCTCTTTCTGGGGTCTGTGAGAGATCACACTCAATGGCCAGGTCTTATAATATTAACACTGGAACATTCTAAAAGGTTTAATATTAACACTGGAACATTCTAAAAGGTTTGATTATAAAACTGGAACATTCTAAAAGGTTTGATTATAACACTGGAACATTCTAAAAGGTTTGATTATAACACTGGAACGTTCTAAAAGGTTTGATTATAACACTGGAACATTCTAAAAGGTTTGATTATAACACTGGAACATTCTAAAAGGTTTGATTATAACACTGGAATGTTCTATACAATTTGATTATAACACTGGAACATTCTAAAATGTTTGATTATAACACTGGAACATTCTAAAATGTTTGATTATAACACTGGAACATTCTAAAAGGTTTGATTATAAAACTGGAACATTCTAAAAGGTTTGATTATAACACTGGAACATTCTAAAAGGTTTGATTATAAAACTGGAACATTCTAAAAGGTTTGATTATAACACTGGAACATTCTAAAAGGTTTGATTATAACACTGGAACATTCTAAAAGGTTTGATTATAAAACTGGAACATTCTATACAGTTTGATTATAACACTGGAACATTCTAAAAGGTTTGATTATAACACTGGAACATTCTATACAGTTTGATTATAACAAATCAAATCAAAGTTAATTTGTCACGTGCTCCGAATACAACAGGTGTAGTAGACCTTACAGTGAAATGCTGAATACAACAGGTGTAGTAGACCTTACAGTGAAATGCTGAATACAACAGGTGTAGTAGACCTTACAGTGAAATGCTTACTTACAGGCTCTAACCAACAGTGCAAAAAAAGTGTTAGGTGAATAATAGGTAAGTAAAGAAATAAAAGCAACAGTAAAAAGGCAGTGAAAATAACAGTAGCGAGGCTATATACAGTAGAGGGCAAATTTTACAGTAGAGAGGCTATAATAGTAGAGAGGCTATAACAGTAGAGAGGCTATATACAGTAGAGAGGCTATAACAGTAGAGAGGCTATATACAGTAGAGAGGCTATAACAGTAGAGAGGCTATAACAGTAGAGAGGCTATATACAGTAGAGAGGCTATAACAGTAGAGAGGCTATATACAGTAGTGAGGCTATATACAGTAAAGAGGCTATATACAGTAGAGAAGCTATATACAGTAGAGAGGTTATATACAGTAGAGAGGCTATATACAGTAGAGAGGCTATATACAGTAGAGAGGCTATATACAGTAGAGAGGTTATATACAGTAGAGAGGCTATATACAGCAGCGAGGCTATATACAGTAGTGAGGTTATAACAGTAGTGAGGTTATAACAGTAGTGAAGCTACATACAGACACCGGTTAGTCATGCTAATTGAGGTAGTATGTATGTACATGTAGATATGGTTAAAGTGACTATGCATATATGATGAACAGAGAGTAGCAGTAGCGTAAAAGAGGGGTCGTGGGTGGAGGGACACAATGCAGAATGCCCGGTTAGCCAATGTGCGGGGGCACTAGTTGGTCGGGCCAATGGAGGTAGTATGCACATGAATGTATAGTTCTAGTGACTATGCATATATGGTAAACAGAGAGTAGCAGCAGCGTAAAAGAGGGGTTGGGGGGGGGGGGGGGGGGCACAATGCAAATAATCAGTGTAGCCACTGAAAGGTTCTATAAGGCTCCTATTATAACACCAGTATACTGCGTCACACAGGACCACAATATGGAAAAGAGACTGGGATTACAAAACAACCCTGTAAATCCTTTCCACGTTGTAATAGCTTGGAAAATAAAATGAGACATTTACACATCGCTAAGCTTACCCTAAAGCGTCGACTGAAAGCAGAAAAACAAACATCCAACCAAATCAGGAAAAAGGTACACACAAATATCAACATAAACCATAAATAACATAAAATGCTATAAATGTAACCAGATTGTTCTTCAAAAACACACATACTGAAATCCTAATGACATTTACCTTTGCAGTGCAGTTGACATAGGGATCTCCACGCGGCTTCAGCCCAATGATCTGTGAATGGAAAACTAATTAATCAATCAACCAATCAGAGAGCCGAAATAAGACAATAGGCACATTAAAACCATTATTATGTGGTCTACTCTGAGTAATCCAATGATATAGAAACACAGACAAGGATAAGACTGTAAAACACACTAATAGAGAATGACAACAAAGAGAAGCAAATAAAAATAACTAGATTGAGGAGAAGGAAAGAAATCCACTATGGGCTAATGTCACCTACTGATTCATGTCACCTATTGATTCATGTCACCTACTGATTCATGTCACCTACTGATTCATGTCACCTACTGATACATGTCACCTACTGATTCATGTCACCTACTGATTCATGTCACCTACTGATTCATGTCACCTACTGATTCATGTCACCTATTGATTCATGTCACCTACTGATTCATGTCACCTACTGATTCATGTCACCTACTGATTCATGTCACCTACTGATTCATGTCACCTACTGATTCATGTCACCTATTGATTCATGTCACCTACTGATTCTTGTCACCTACTGATTCATGTCACCTACTGATTCATGTCACCTACTGATTCATGTCACCTACTGATTCATGTCACCTACTGATTCATGTCACCTACTGATTCATGTCACCTATTGATTCATGTCACCTACTGATTCTTGTCACCTACTGATTCATGTCACCTACTGATTCATGTCACCTACTGATTCATGTCACCTACTGATTCATGTCACCTACTGATTCATGTCACCTACTGATTCATGTCACCTATTGATTCATGTCACCTACTGATTCTTGTCACCTACTGATTCATGTCACCTATTGATTCATGTCACCTACTGATTCATGTCACCTACTGATTCATGTCACCTACTGATTCATGTCACCTACTGATACATGTCACCTACTGATTCATGTCACCTACTGATTCATGCCACCTACTGATACATGTCACCTACTGATTCATGTCACCTACTGATACATGTCACCTACTGATTTATGTCACCTACTGATTCATGTCACCTACTGATTCATGTCACCTACTGATTCATGTCACCTACTGAGTCATGTCACCTACTGATACATGTCACCTACTGATTCATGCCACCTACTGATACATGTCACCTACTGATTCATGACACCTACTGATACATGTCACCTACTGATTCATGTCACCTACTGATTCTTGTCACCTACTGATTCATGTCACCTACTGATTCATGTCACCTACTGATTCATGTCACCTACTGATTCATGTCACCTACTGAGTCATGTCACCTACTGATACATGTCACCTACTGATTCATGTCACCTACTGATATGTACAATAGCTCGAGGCTCTTGTGAATGTGTCCACTGAACAATTTATTTGAATTGGGACTAGTGAACTACACAGCACTGCCTTGAATTGTTTTATTATTATTATTTTTATTTCACCTTTATTTAACCAGGTAGGCTAGTTGAGAACAAGTTCCCTTTATTTAACCAGGTAGGCTAGTTGAGAACAAGTTCCCTTTATTTAACCAGGTAGGCTAGTTGAGAACAAGTTCCCTTTATTTAACCAGGTAGGCTAGTTGAGAACAAGTTCCCTTTATTTAACCAGGTAGGCAAGTTGAGAACAAGTTCTCATTTACAACTGCGACCTGGCCAATATAAAGCAAAGCAGTGCGACAAAAACAACACAGAGTTGCACATGGAATAAAGAAGCGTACAGTCAATAACACAATAGGAAAAAATAAAGTCTATATACAGTGTGAGCAAATGGCGTGAGGAGGTAAGGAAATAAATAGGCCACAGTAGCAAAGTAATTACAATTTAGCAATTTAACACTGGAGTGATAGATGAGCAGATGATGATGTGCAAGTAGTGATACTGGTGTGCAAAAAGAGCAGAAAAGTAAATAAAAACAATATGGGGATGAGGTTGGTAGATTGGATGGGCTATTTACAGAGGGACTATGTACAGCTGCAGCGATCGGTTAGCTGCTCAGATAGCTGATGTTTAAAGTTAGTGAGGGAAATATAAGTCTCCAGCTTCAGCGATTTTTGCAATTCGTTCAAGTCATTGGCAGCAGATAACTGGGAGGAAAGGCGGCCAAAGCAGGTGTTGGCTTTGGGGATGACCAGTGAGATATACCTGCTGGAGCGCTTTCTACGGGTGGGTGTTGTCATCGTGACCAGTGAGCTGAGATAAGGCAGAGTTTAATCTAGCATCGATTTACAGAAGACCTGGAGCCATTAATCCATGGCAGTGTGTAAGCACACACTTTGGAATGGCAAGATATTTTAGGGTCACAACCATGTATTTATAGACAAGAGGGAAAAGGAGGAGGTACCCTATTCATTTTGAGGAGGACACATGGTCTCCCCTCAGCGTAACCGAAGGTGGAGTCGGACAGGCCGGAGCAGCGGCTCAGAGAGCTCCTCTTGAACTGACAGGCCTTCCTCTGCTCGCCCACCTCTCCCTCTTGCTCAAAGTAGACCCCTGCCGTGCACGCCTCATTCCTCTCCTGCTCCGTGTCATTGTACTCTGAGAAAAGACAATAACAACAGATTTGTTTTAATTTCTGTCGACAACCCAGACAGCAAAGTGCTTCATTTGACACATTTTGTTTGTTCATGCACAGATGATTGACAGTCAAACATTTTGATGTTTGTTCCTCGACTGCAGCTAGGTTGTTGAGATGAATAAGACATTGGCTACAAGAGAAACTCACCCCAGGCTGATATTTTGTATGTGTAATTGTTAACGTATCATTTCATGCTAGTTTTAACCATCCTCATATGCTTTGAAACATTGTTTCTCTGTATCTCTTATTGAAAAGAACATTTACAATTGAGAGAGAGAGAGACAGAGAGAGAGAAAGAGAAAGAGAGAGAGGGAGAAAGAGAAAGAGAGAGAGAGAGAAAGAGAGAGAGAGAGAGAAAGAGTGAGAGAGCGAGCGAGAGAAAGAGAGAGAGAGAGAGAGAGAGAGAGAGATAGAGAGAGAGAATGAAGGCGAGTTAGAGAGAGAGCGAGAGAGAGAGAGAGAGAGAGAGAGAGAGAGAGAATGAAGGCAAGTTAGAGAGAGAGCGAGAGAGCGAGAGAGCGAGAGAGAGAGAGAGAGAGAGAGAGAAAGAGAGAGAGAGAGAGAAAGAATGAAGGCGAGTTAGAGAGAGAGCCAGAGAGAGAGAGAGAGAAGGGGCACAGATTTTGCAAGGAGACAAGATAAAAGACTAAAACTCACGTTGCAGGTAAGACTCTAAGGTCTGGACATACGTGCTGAACTGGAGAGGTTGTGATCTGTTAAACAGCATGTCCAATTGCTTTGGCCGGATGACCAACCCTAAGGGACAGAGGGTACAGTATGAGATCACAACTTCCTTCAGGGTCATCAAAACTACATGGTGAAACATAGTTAAATCCACTAACACAGAAATCAGGGTCACCAATGTTGTGTGGTAAACCCATTAACACTTCCTTTGAAATATACCTACATAAGGCCTTCATAACACATTCACATCCCATACATACTGCATTCATAACCATACATAACACATTCATAACCATACATAACACATTCATAACCCATACATAACACATTCATAACCCATACATACCACATTCATTACCCATACATAACACATTCATAACCATACATAACACATTCATAACCCATACATAACACATTCATTACCCATACATAACACATTCATAACCATACATAACACATTCATAACCCATACATAACACATTCCTAACCCATACATACCACATTCATAACATACATAAAACATTTGGAACCCATACATAACACATTCATAACATACATAACACATTCATAACCCATACAAACACATTCATAACCCATACAAACACATTCATACCCATACATACCACATTCATAACCCATACATACCACATTCATTACCCATACAAACACATTCATAACCCATACATACCACATTCATAACATACATAACACATTTGTAACCCATACATAAAACATTTGTAACCCATACATAACACATTCATACCCATACATACCACATTCATAACCCATACATACCACATTCATTACCCATTCAAACACATTCATAACCCATACATACCACATTCATAACATACATAATACATTCATAACCCATACAAACACATTCATAACCCATACAAACACATTCATAACCCATACATAACACATTCATAATCCATACATACCACAATTATAACCCATATATACCACATTCATAACATTCATACCACATTCATAACCATACATAACACATTTATAATCCATACATACCACAATCATAACCCATACATACCACATTCATAACACATTCATAACCTGTACATAGCACATTCATAACCCATACATACCACATTCATAACCTATACATAACCCGTTCATAACATATTCATAGGAAGCCTTTAAATAAAGTGTATAAAGAGTTTGGCCATTACCATGACAGTTCATACCAGAAATCCCATTATTCAACAGCAGCCGTATAGTATAGTGCCTACTGGGCAATATTGACCAATAGTAGTCCACAGGTTTCTCAGGTTTTAAAATGTTGACTACCTGTCCCGAACCGACAGAATTTGGGCTCAAAATCAACTAAATACAGCACTTCTTGGATATTAGTTTTCCCTCAGAATGACCCTGTGCTTTAAAAATCTCCTAATAATCAAAAATCTTCCAAGCTGATCAATTTAATGATTGATTGGTTGATTGATTGACTGACTGACTGACTGACTGATTGGTTGATTGACTGATTGAGTGTTTGATTGACTGACTGACTGATTGGTTGATTGATTGACTGACTGACTGATTGGTTGATTGATTGACTGACTGACTGATTGGTTGATTGATTGACTGATTGGTTATTAGATTTATTGGTTGGTTGGTTGATTGATTGATTGGTTGATTGGTTGGTTGATTGATTTATTGGTTGGTTGATTGATTTATTGGTTGATTGATTTATTGGTTGGTTGATTGGATAAATCATTTAAACTGTGGTGCTACTTACCTGGGTGTGGCACCCGGTCGCGGTACTTTGGCACATAGTCGTCTAGCGTCAGCAGCATGACCCAAATGGTGAGGACGAACATCCCAGCCAGGAAAGCATAGAACACCAAGTAGAACAGGAGGATGAGGCCTGGGGGGAAGAGAGAGAGAGAGAGAGAGAGAGAGAGAGAGAGAGAGAGAGAGAGAGAGAGAGAGAGAGAGAGAGAGAGAGAGAGAGAGAGAGAGAGAGAGAGAGAGAGAGAGAGAGAGAGAGGAGATTAGCACGACTCCAGACTGTGTTAGCCCTCAGAGCTAAAATCTAGGTCTACAAAAATCTGATCATACTAGGGTCGTTTGGTGAACTGCTTCTAGCATATTGGCTTATTAATGTGTTTTAGATCATTCATCCTTATTAATGCGTTTTAGATCATTGTTTTCTTATGATGATAGGCAGTATAATCAAAGATGACAGAACAGCCTAGCAATTTGATTGACAGATCCCAGTCTGAACCCTTATGAAATGACAGGGCTGCCCATGGGTGCTGGGAACTGGGAACCCGCATAAGCTTTATGCTGTGTTCACGTCATGTCAGGAACTCAGAAATACGCCCTTCCTACTGGGGCTAGTACACATGAACGCCCCTCCAACTCGTAATTACGACTAGGAAACGGGGGTATGATCTCTTGACCCCGGTCTATCCCACATGATGAACATTGACATCAGGCACCACTGAAAAATGGCAACAAAAATGACCGCGATTTCGGCTGTCAATGGTCAGAATGGTTCTTGCGTTCCCTCTCGAGCTCCTAGCACGTGAACGCTCCAAGTCGTTCCTCCGAAGTAGACAAGTCGTTCTTCCGATCACTCTCACATGAGGTGAATGCGGCATTACAAATAAATATCGATCCAGCCCATCCCCAATAATGAATAGATCATTCCAACCCTGCAGAAATGTTGTATTTGTAATGTCTATTAATGTATATTAATGTTTATTGCTTAGCCAATACAATATTATATCGGGTGTAAGCATTCCATTGAACGAAGTGGGCTTTAACATTCACCTAGACCTACCATGCAAACAGACAGTCAGGTTGTTCACCACACTCGGTCTACAGTCTACACAGTCAGGTTGGTCACCACACTAGGTCTACAGTCTACACAGTCAGGTTGTTTACCACACTAGGTCTACAGTCTACACAGTCAGGTTGGTCACCACACTAGGTCTACAGTCTACACAGTCAGGTTGGTCACCCCACTAGGTCTACAGTCTACACAGTCAGGTTGGTCACCACACTAGGTCTAGAGTCTACACAGTCAGGTTGTTCACCACACTAGGTCTACAGTCTACACAGTCAGGTTGGTCACCACACAAGGTCTACAGTCTACACAGTCAGGTTGGTCACCACACTAGGTCTACAGTCTACACAGTCAGGTTGGTCACCACACTAGGTCTACAGTCTACACAGTCGGGTTGGTCACCACACTAGGTCTACAGTCTACACAATCAGGTTGTTCACCACACTAGGTCTACAGTCTACACAGTCAGGTTGTTCACCACACTAGGTCTACAGTCTACACAGTCAGGTTGGTCACCACACTAGGTCTACAGTCTACACAGTCAGGTTGGTCACCACACTAGGTCTACAGTCTACACAGTCAGGTTGGTCACCACACTAGGTCTACAGTCTAAACAGTCGGGTTGGTCACCACACTAGGTCTACAGTCTACACAGTCAGGTTGGTCACCACACTAGGTCTACAGTCTACACAGTCAGGTTGTTCGCCACACTAGGTCTACAGTCTACACAGTCAGGTAGGTCACCACACTAGGTCTACAGTCTACACAGTCAGGTTGGTCGCCACACTAGGTCTACAGTCTACACAGTCAGGTTGGTCACCACACTAGGTCTACAGTCTACACAGTCAGGTAGGTCACCACACTAGGTCTACAGTCTACACAGTCAGGTTGGTCACCACACTAGGTCTACAGTCTACACAGTCAGGTTGGTCACCACACTAGGTCTACAGTCTACACAGTCAGGTTGTTCACCACACTAGATCTACAGTCTACACAGTCGGGTTGGTCACCACACTAGGTCTACAGTCTACACAGTCAGGTTGGTCACCACACTAGGTCTACAGTCTACACAGTCATGTTCACCACACTAGGTCTAGAGTCTACACAGTCAGGTTGGTCACCACACTAGGTCTACAGTCTACACAGTCAGGTAGGTCACCACACTAGGTCTACAGTCTACACAGTCTGGTTGGTCACCACATTAGGTCTACAGTCTACACAGTCTGGTTGGTCACCACACTAGGTCTACAGTCTACATAGTCAGGTTGGTCACCACACTAGGTCTACAGTCTACACAGTCAGGTAGGTCACCACACTAGGTCTACAGTCTACATAGTCAGGTTGGTCACCACACTAGGTCTACAGTCTACACAGTCAGGTGGGTCACCACACTAGGTCTACAGTCTACATAGTCAGGTTGGTCACCACACTAGGCCTACAGTCTACATAGTCCCCCCCCCTCCCATCCAGCCACTGAAAAATCCTCTTCCACTCTCCTCCGACATGTTCCCATCATGCACCGGCAGGGAAAGCCAATTGACCTTGACAAGTATGCTAATGTGGGCAGCCATGCTGCCGTTGCAGTGGGAGGAGTTCTGACAGCGTGAGAGAGGAGCATCCCACAGCACTGCACAGGGTCAATACTTGCTGCTAGCTACCATATATAGAGCCAGCTCGGCTCACCATCTTCAAAGAAAACAAAGACTACTGCTTTTAAAATTGAGGATATAAATTCCAGAAATGAGAAATCTACATTTTATTTCCATATGTTCTTTGTGTCGGTAGTGTATCTCATCTGTAACACAAGTGGAAGGTCTTCGCATAATCATGTTAGCTGGCTGTTAGATAGTCATAAACTGGTCTGTTCCAGGGAATTCACAGGCACACACACACACACACACACACACACACACACACACACACACACAATGATGTACACTACACTGATGTACACTACAGAGCAGATATTTCTGATTTCTGAGAAGGGAGCAATCATTTAATTTATGATCTTAAGAATTAATATCATTTGCTTATAGCTTATCATACTAATTATTATTTTTTACCAAAGACCCATCTTCTATCTCATATTTCAGTTGTAGCCTATAAGGCTACTTGTGGTCTCAATGGAAATACACTGAGTATTTGGCTGTAATTATTATTCATACAGGTGGGCTAGTCTCATTTATCGGTCTTGAGCTTATCAGAGCTGAAATGGACAAGCTGTCTCTCTCTCTCTCTCACACACACACACACACACACAATCACACACACACACAGACCACACACATACATACATACAAAACCAACTAGACATAAATAGATTGTGATGATTGAGACCATGAATGCATAGGTGGATATTATATAATATTACTATGCGTTATTAGGCTATATGTGACAATATGCACATCAAAACTGAATAGCCTGCAATATGATAAATCATAAAAATGTGGTTTTCGACTGTGGGCTATGACTCCAGGTTTTCTTACCCCAGCTCTTTGCTGTGCGCCCACAAAACTCCCCGGTCCTTGGGTTGAAGATGGAATCTTTCCAGTTTCCAGCATTCTCATCCTCTTTCGCCGTCGGTTTGACTTCGTTGCTTGCCATGGTGGAAATTTGTATTTTTCCTTATTAAAAATACGAGGAACAGCGGGCGATAGGATGAGGCGAAATCAGGGATGTAGGCGGTATGTGATTGGATCAGTGGTTGGAATGGAGTCCAGCGGCAGAGTGAGGCAAGATTGCGCTTTGTTAAAAAAAAATAATAATTAAAAAGCGAAAAATCTGTGACGTTTTCTGCAACTAGCGTCAGCCTCGCTCCGCTACTCAATGCGGTACGGTTACAATAAAAGAACGGCTTGGACAGTGTAGCCTAGATTTGTAGACACGCTAGAATAACGCGGCATTTATCCAGTTTTCCATTGCCTGAGAAAATGAGAGAATGGCGTACCTAACAAATGAGACGAAAACTGTACAGATTATGATGATGCCAATGATATTTAGACAGTAGACCTATGCTTCCTATGCAGTAAATAGGCTATTCATTTGATTCTGCTTGTGTTTGAAGTAGCTTAGCACACCTGAACATGCATTAATTTGGCTACAGATCAAAATGTGTGTGGTGTGTTGAGAATGAGCAACACATAGGGGATCAATCTACTATCGTGTGTGTGTGCGCGCGTGTGAGGACCCCCTAACACCACAATAGTTGAGTCATACAGTACCAGTCAAAAGTTTGGACACACCTACACATTCAAGGGTTTTTCTTTATTTTTTACATTGTAGACTAATAGTGAAGACATCAAAACTATTAAATACAACTTTTGGAATAATGTAGTAACCAACAAAGTGTTAAACAAATCAAAATATCTTTTAGATTTTAGATTCTTCAAAGTAGCCACCCTTTGCCTTGATGACAACGTTGCACACTCTTGGCATTTTCTTAACAATCTTCACCTGGAATGCTTTTCCAACATATGTGGGATGGAGTTCCCACATATGCTGAGCACTTGTTGGCTGCTTTTCCTTCACTCTGCAGTCCAACTCATCCTCAACAATCTCAATTGGGTTGAGATGACTGTGGAGGCCAGGTCATCTGATGCAGCACTCCATCACTCTCCTTCTTGGTCAAATAGCCCTTACACAGGCTGGAGGTGTGTTGGGTCATTGTCCTGTTGAAAATCAAATGATAGTCCCACTAAGCGCAAACCAGATGGGATGGCGTATCACTGCAGAATGCTGTTGTAGCCATGCTGGTTAAGTGTGCCTTGAATTCTAAACAAATCACTGACAGTGTCACCAACAAATCACCCTCACACCATCACACGTCCTCCTCCATGCTTCAAGGTGGGAACCACACATGCGGAAATCATCCGTTCACCTCCTCCATGCTTCAAGGTGGGAACCACACATGCGGAAATCATCCGTTCACCTCCTCCATGCTTCAAGGTGGGAACCACACATGCGGAAATCATCCGTTCACCTACTCTGCGTCTCACAAAGACAAGAATCTCACATTTGGACTCATCAGACCATAGGACAGATTTCCACCAGTCTAATGTCCATTGCTCGTGTTTCTTGGTCCAAGCAAGTCTCTTCTTCTTATTGGTCCGTTAGTAGTGGTTTCTTTGCAGGAATTTGACCATAAAGGCCTGATTCACGCAGTATTCACAGTATTCGCAGTATTCACGCAGCAAGTCGGTTAGGACATCTACTTTGTGCATGACACAAGTAATTTTTCCAACAATTGTTTACAGAGATATTATTTCACTTATAATTCAATGTATCACAATTCCAGTTGGTCAGAAATGTACATACACTAAGTTCACTGTGCCTGTAAACAGCTTGGAAAATTCCAGGAAATTATATCATAGCTTTAGAAGCTTCTGAAATGCTAATCGACATAATCTGAGCCAATTGGAGGTGTACCTGTGGATGTATTTCAAGGCCTACCTTCAAACGCAGTGCCTCTTTGCTTGACATCATGGGAAAATCAAAAGAAATCAGCCAAGACCTAAAAAAAAAAATTGTAGACCTCCACAAGTCTGGTTCATCCTTGGGAGCAATTTCCAAATGCCTGAAGGTGCCACGTTCATCTGTACAAACAATAGTACGGAAGTATAAACACCATGGGACCACGCAGCTGTCATACCGCTCAGGAAGGAGACGCGTTCTGTCTCCTAGAGATGAACGTACTTTGATATGAAAAGTGCAAATCAATCCCAGAACAACAGCAAAGGACCTTGTGAAGATGCTGGAAGAAATGGGTACAAAAGTATCTATATCCACAGTTAAACGAGTCCTATATCGACATAACCTGAAAGGCTTCTAAGCAAGGTAGAAGCCACTGCTCCAAAACCACCATAAAAAAGCCAGACTACGGTTTGCAGCTGCACATGGAGACAAAGATCATACTTTTTGTAGAAATGTCCTCTGGTCTGATGAAACAAAAATGTAACTGTTTGGCCATAATGACCATCGTTATGTTTGGAGGAAAAAGGGGGAGTCTTGCAAGCCGAAGAACACCATCCCAACCATGAAGAACAGGGGTGGCAGCATCATGTTGTGGGGGTGCTTTGCTGCAGGAGGGACTGGTGCACTTCACAAAATAGATGGCATCATGAGGAAAGAAAATTATGTGGATACATTGAAGCAACATCTCAAGACATCAGACAGGAACTTAAAGCTTGGTCGCAAATGGTTCTTCCAAATGGACAATGACCCCAAGCATAATTCCAAAGTTGTGGCAAAATGGCTTAAGGACAACAAAGTCAAGGTATTGGAGTGGCCCTCACAAAGCCCTGACCTCAATCATATAGAAAATGTGTGGGCAGAACTGAAAAAGTGTGTGCGAGCAAGGAGGCCTACAAACATGACTCAGTTACACCAGCTCTGCCATGAGGAATGGGCCATAATTCACCCAACTTATTGTGGGAAGCTTGTGGAAGGCTACCCGAAACATTTGACCCAAGTTAAACAATTTAAAGGCAATGCTACCAAATACTAATTGAGTGTATGTAAACTTCTGACCTACTGGGAACGTAATGAAAGAAATAAAAGCTGAAATAAATAATTCTCTCTACTATTATTCTGTAATTTCACATTCTTAAAATAAAGTGATGATCCTAACTGACCTAAGACCGGGAATTTTTACTAGGATTAAATGTCAGGAATTGTGAAAAACTGAGTTTAAATGTATTTGGCTAAGGTGTATGTAAACGTCCGACTTCAACTGTATTTGGGCTGCAATTTCTGAGGCTGGTAACTCTAATAAACGTATCCTCTGCATCAGAGGTAACTCTGGGTCTTCCTTTCTTGTGGCTGTCCTCATGAGAGAAGGATTCATCATAGCGCTTGATGTTTTTTTTTCTCATTGCTTATTTGAGCTGTTCTTGCCATAATATGGACTTGGTCTTTTACCAAATACAGCTATATTCTGTATACTCCCCCACCTTATGATAACACAACTGATTGGCTCAAACGCTTTAAGAAGGAAAGAAATTCCACAAACTAACTTTTAAAAAGGCACACCTGTTAATTTAAATGCATTACAGTGACTACCTCATGAAGCTGGTTGAGAGAATGCCAGGAGTGTGCAAAGCTGTTGTCAAGGCTCGCCTGGTTCACCAACTACTTTGCAGACAGAGTTCAGTGTGTCAAATCGGAGGGCATGTTGTCCGGACCTCTGGCAGTCTCTATGGGGGTACCACAGGGTTCAATTCTCGGGTCGACTCTTTTCTCTGTATATATCAATGATGTAGCTCTTGCTGCGGGTGATTCCCTGATCTACGCAGACGACACCATTCTGTATACTTCTGGCCCTCCAAACAAGCTTCAATGCCATTCAACACTCCTTCCTTGGCCTCCAACTGCTCTTAAACACTAATAAAACCAAATGCATGCTTTTCAACCGTTCGCTGCCCGCACCTGCTTGCCCAACTAGCATCACCACCCTGGACGGTCCCGACCTAGAATATGTGGACAACTATAAATACCTAGTTGTCTGGTTAGACTGTAAACTCTCCTTCCAGACTCATATTAAACATCTCCAATCCATAATCAAATCTAGAATCGGCTTTCTATTTCGCAACAAAGCCTCCTTCACTCACGCCGCCAAACTTACCCTAGTAAAACTGACTATCCTACCGATCCTTGACTTCGGTGATGTCATCTACAAAATAGCTTCCAATACTCTACTCAGCAGACTGGATGCAGTCGAACACAGTGCCATCCGTTTTGTTACCAAATCACCTCATACCACCTACCACTGCGACCTGTATGCTCTAATCGGCTGGCCCTCGCTACATATTCATCACCAGACCCACTGGCTCCAGGTCACATACAAGTCTATGCTAGGCAAAGCTCCGCCTTATCTCAGTTTACTGGTCACAATAACAACACCCACCCATAGCACGCGCTCCAGCAAGTATATCTCACTGATCATCCCCAAAGCCAACACCTCATTTGGCCGCCTTTCCTTCCAGTTCTCTGCTGCCAGTGACAGGAACGAATTGCAAAAATCGCTGAAGTTGGAGAGTTTTATTTCCCTCACCAACTTTAAACATCAACTATCTGAGCAGCTAACTGATCGCTGCAGCTGTACATAGTCCATCTGTAAATAGCCCACCCAATCTACCTACCTAATCCACATAGTGTTTTTATTTTATTTACTTTTCTGCTCTTTTGCACAACAGTATCTCTACTTGCACATCATCATCTGCTCATTTATCACTCCAGTGTTAATCTGCTAAATTGTAATCCTTCGCTACTATGGCCTATTTATTGCCTACCTCCTCATGCCTTTTGCATACACTGTATATAGACTTTATTTTCTCTATTGTGTCATTGTCTTGTTTATTGTGTTATTGGCTTGTTTATTGTTTACTCCATGTCTTGTTTATTGTTTACTCCATGTGTAACTATGTGTTGTTGTCTGTGTCACACTGCTTTGCTTTATCTTGGCCAGGTCACAGTTGTAAATGAGAACTTGTTCTCAACTGGCTTACCTGGTTAAATAAAAAGTGAAATAAAAAATAAAAATGAGACAGATATTTCACCGGATGTATAAATGTGAAGCATCTGCTTGGCGTTCGCGCGTAGTGAGGAAGCCCAGCCTGCCTGGGTAGATAAAGGTGGGGGAAAAAACATTGTATGGTTGGTTGGTTGGTAGTTGGTTGGTTGTCTGTCTGTCTGTCTCTCATACTATGC
Source organism: Oncorhynchus clarkii lewisi (assembly GCF_045791955.1). Taxonomy (NCBI): domain Eukaryota; kingdom Metazoa; phylum Chordata; class Actinopteri; order Salmoniformes; family Salmonidae; genus Oncorhynchus; species Oncorhynchus clarkii. The sequence goes on along the minus strand of NC_092166.1, from coordinate 8,695,550 downwards.
TACTGTAGCCTACATACTATGCTACTGTGGCCTACATACTATGCTACTGTGGACTACATACTATGCTACTGTAGCCTACATACTATGCTACTGTGGGCTACATACTATGCTACTGTAGCCTACATACTATGCTACTGTGGACTACATACTATGCTACTGTGGCCTACATACTATGCTACTGTGGACTACATACTATGCTACTGTAGCCTACATACTATGCTACTGTAGCCTACATACTATGCTACTGTAGCCTACATACTATGCTACTGTAGCCTACATACTATGCTACTGTAGCCTACATACTATGCTACTGTGGACTACATACTATGCTACTGTAGCCTACATACTATGCTACTGTAGCCTACATACTATGCTACTGTGGACTACATACTATGCTACTGTGGACTACATACTTAAATATTTGGTGCTTTTAACAATTGCCGTTGCCATGGAAATACAGAATAACTTAAATACAATGTAAGATGGCTGAGTAAGAGAGAGAGAGAGAGAGAGGGAGGGGGAGAGAGAGAGATAAAGATAGCACAGAATCCTATCACAGTAGGATTTGTGGACCCCAGGGGAGAGTGAAGTACAGCTATCGAACATAATTACCACCAAGGCCACACTCCAACCCGCACGCGGGTGTGTTGTAGTGCCCTTTAGAAAGGCACTTCATCTGCTACAGGGTTGATTTGAAAATCAATGTGAAACAGGACAAATATCTGCAACCACCAAATTAAAAGGGAAAGAGAAGTCAGATGTACAACTGAATCTTCCACATTTGAACCGTGTCTTCTGCATTTAACTCATCCCCTCTTAATCGTCATCCACGTCTTCGCCGCCCGGGGGAACAGTGGGGGTTAACGGCCTTGTCCAGGGGTAGAACGGCAGATTTTGACCTTGTCAGCTCGGGGATTTGATCCAGCAACCTTTCGGTTACTGGCCCGACACTAGGTTACCTGCCGCTTCTCACTCAAGCACTCACACTTAAGCAAATGGATTCTCTGGCACACAGAGTAAATATGTTATGCCATATTGGGATTAGTGTATTGATTCATGGCCCAGGTCTCTATCTGACTCTTAATACATTTACCCTGCGACATCAACCCACAGGCAAAACAGGACCTGTGTGTATGTGTCAGCAAGAGGGAGATCATACACACTCACACTCCTCTCATTGTCTTCAGAGCCCTTCTCTGTGTGCCCAATTAGTTTCCCGCCGCTCTCTCTCATACCAGCACAATGAGCAAGAATACAGTTCATTTTTTCTCTCAATTCATCCGTCCGTTGCCATGGCAACAGTGACAGCATCACTGCCGCTGACGAGAGCCAATCATTAAAATGGCATCTGAGGGCTCTATTTCCCACAAGTCTCTGGGTGCAAGTGATTTCCCATAAACCTCTGCTCTAAGCCAATTGACCAACTTTCTGTGGAACTGCATTTCCCATGTTTTTAGGGGCTGACAGTCTCCTCTGGGAAGTACATTTTCAATGTGTTCCATGCCAATATGCCAATGTTTAGCAGGACATCAACGAAAAAGTTAAAGCAGAAAGAGACAGTGATTCAGCACATGCTAGTAATTGACCACAAAATACAATCATTTATATCATGTAAGTTTTTAATGTTACTATTAACCGTGTAACCATTATTACACAACACTATTCTCCCAATTGTATCCACAGACAAATGGTTAACGATGTATAGACAAATCAAAAATGTATCGTGCTTACAAGTAAGTACTTGGCAACTGTTTTGACAACAGTTATACATAAAGAGTAGGGTGTCAAATAGTCTTGTTCAAGTGTAAAAACATCAGCATCCTATTGGTTAACATGTCATCTCCTGCATTTGATGTTCTTTGGGGAATAAAAAGGTAGGCAGGCAACAGAATTGGAGAGAGATGGATAGCAATACAAAATAGATTTGTAAAAATGTCACAAATATCCAATAGTACATTAGGGTATGGTGGCCCATAAGGGCCAGAATTAAGCAGCACAATCTCCATGTAGGCTGTTTGAAGCACTCAATCCATTGAAATGCCAGAAACATGGACAACAGATACTTTCTCTTAGTTCATAAGTGAACACGGGGCTAAAGTAACACTGTGCAATATTCCTCTCCAATAACAGTTCAAGTCTTTCCAATTCATGTAAACCACAATCACAATAATCAGTGTCTGTAAGAACATTAAACATACATAAAAATAAGTGTTTCCGATTCAAGCATGCAGGCAAATGAGGGTTGATTCTCAAAAGTATTATATTATGTCATTCTATCAAATCCTATAGTCTCCTTGTCACCTTTCCTTCGTTCATTACGCTGCTCTGGAAAAGTTCTGGATCAGTGAAAACAAGTGTCCCAGTGACCTACCGCCGTACACGGCCCTTGTATTAGTGCAGAGACAGAGGAGAGTAGACAAGGAGAGGAAGCCTTTTGAGAGCCAACCCTGCGTACAGTATATGCATTCTATGCGTATAATTGTCCATGGTGTTGCTGAACTCTGTTGAAAAGCAGTGACAAGCTCCCTCTCCTGGACAAGTGGGGCACTGCAATGAGGCACTGACACGGTCTACCAACACTGACTGATTAAAAGATTGTGTAATAATTTACTTCATGCCTTCAGTATAATACTTTATATCTTGTTATAAGTATGTATGAGCCTTTATAGAGCCTTTACATGACTTCCAATATGTAATTTCTCTCTATGTTTATTTATTTTATTGATCTATTCAACTAGGCAAGTCAGTTAAGAACAAATTCTTATTTACAATGACGGCCTACCAAAAACCAAAAAGGCTGGGGACGGACTGGGATTAAAAACATATTTTTAATAAAAAATAAATATAGGACAAAACAAACATCACGACAAGAGAGACAACACTACATAAAAGAGAGACCTAAGACAACAACATAGCAAGGCAACAGCACATGACAACACAGCATGGTAGCAACACAACATGACAACAACATGGTAGCAACACAACAGACAACACATGTAGCAACACACATGACAACAACATGGTAGCAACACAACATGACAACAACATGGTAGCAACACAACATGACAACAACATGGTAGCAACACAAAACACGGTACAAACATTATTGGGCACAGACAACAGCACAAAGGGCAAGAAGGTAGAAACAACAATACATCACACAAAGCAGCCACAACTGTCAGTAAGAGTGTCCATGATTGAGTCTTTGAATGAAGATAATGAGGGAAAAAAAACTGTCTAGTTTGAGTGTTTGTTGCAGCTCGTTCCAGTCACTAGCCGCAGCGAACTGAAAAGAAGAGCGACCCAGGGATGTGTGTGCTTTGGGGACCTGTAACAGAATGCTACTAGCATAACGGGTGTTGTATATGGAGGATGAAGGCTGCAGTAGATATCTGAGTGTTTGTTGCAGCTCGTTCCAGTCACTAGCTGCAGCGAACTGAAAAGAGGAACGACACATATTGCTTTATTGATTTATTTTACTATAACAAATTCTTATTTACAAATACGGTCTAGGAACAGTGGGTTAACTGCCTTGTTCAGGGGCAGAACGACAGATTTTTACCTCGTCAGATCATAGATTCGATCTAGCAACCTTTGGGTTACTGGCCCAAACTCTAACCACTAGGCTACCTGCCACTTTAAGGTCCAAGTAGGTTTTTATTCAGGGTCAGAACAGTTCAAATGCGTTTACATTCTAGAACGTGTCAGGGAGGTACTCAGATCCAGACTCGAAGAGAAGAAACTAACGTCAGCAGGCCTGGCGTAAGCGTTTGGCCAGAGCAAGGAGTCTGGGTAACCAACCAGGCAATAGAGATAGTACACCGTAGAGAGCAGTTACTGCTGATTTCTGAGAAGGGACCATTCATTCAATTTATGACCATAAGAATTAATATAATTTGCTTATAGTTTATGATTCCAATTTTGTTTTAAGAAAACAATTTTAAAAAAAAATATATATATATATGAAGGCCCACAGAAGGTGAGCCAATCTTGTATCTCATAAACTGTGTATTTATGGTCTCACTGGAAATACACAGAGTATTGGTCTCAATGGGAATCCACAGAGTATTGGTCTCAATGGGAATCCACAGAGTATTGGTCTCAATGGGAATCCATTGGTTCTAGCATGGGTGGATAGTAACCACCAGAGGTCACATGGTTTGGTTCAGTTTCCTCCATTCCAGTACTAGACACCTGGGTGGTGTCCATCAGACACAATGAAAACACTGGAACAGGGAGAGACTAGACACCTGGGTGGTGTCCATCAGACACAATGAAAACACTGGAACAGGGAGAGACTAGACACCTGGGTGGGGTCCATCAGACACAATGAAAACACTGGAACAGGGAGAGACTAGACACCTGGGTGGTGTCCATCAGACACAATGAAAACACTGGAACAGGGAGAGACTAGACACCTGGGTGGTGTCCATCAGACACAATGAAAACACTGGAACAGGGAGAGACTAGACACCTGGGTGGGGTCCATCAGACACAATGAAAACACTGGAACAGGGAGAGACTAGACACCTGGGTGGTGTCCATCAGACACAATGAAAACACTGGAACAGGGAGAGACTAGACACCTGGGTGGTGTCCATCAGACACAATGAAAACACTGGAACAGGGAGAAAGACAGTTTAGTTCACAGTCGTGAAACGTTTAAAAAACATTTTCCTCGTGTGCTGTAATGAGTTAGGTAAGGTTGTATGGGGTCAAAATAATCTTGAGCGCCTGGCCAGGGCCTTAAGTCAAAAGGTCATAAGGTTCAGCAGCATTAGAGGTCCACTCGGTCCTAAAACCCAGTTCCAATATTTTTCAAATGCATCCTTCGTCCTATCCTTCCTTCCTTGACATAGTCACTAATATAACACAGTTGGATTATACTACATCTTACAGATCTAGTCATGTCAGATAAGTGTTTACTTCGAATAATACGATTTAACAAACAAACAAAAAAATATTTTCCCATCTGTCCAACCCATGGACAGAGAGAATGAGATACTATTGAGAGGTCAGACATCATAGAGGCAGTCATTGGGCTTTGGTTAGCAGCACCAGAGGTCCCGTCTGTGCGTCCACCCAACTGTAAGCCTACGTCGGTCTCACTGTCCTACGAGCCTCAGGGATTGCCGTACCAGTTCATGGAGCGTTTCAGCGCCTGTTCCCATCTCTGCAGAATGGGTGTGTACTCGCCCTCCGTGCCCCCATCACCCATTCTGTACAAATTCCGGGGTAGGAAGACTCGGTCAGTGCGCTGTAGTTTCTTCAGCTCCTCCTGACTCTTCCAGAAGCCTAGAGAGAGGCAGCGAGAGCAAGAGAGAGGCAGCGAGAGCAAGAGAGAGGCAGCGAGAGAGAGAGAGAGAGAGGCAGCGAGAGAGAGAGAGGCAGCGAGAGAGAGAGAGAGGCAGCGAGAGAGAGAGAGGCAGCGAGAGAGAGAGAGAGGAGCGAGAGAGAGAGAGAGGCAGCGAGAGAGAGAGAGAGAGAGAGAGAGGCAGCGAGAGAGAGGCAGCGAGAGAGAGGCAGCGAGAGAGAGAGAGGCAGCGAGAGAGAGAGAGGCAGCGAGAGAGAGAGAGGCAGCGAGAGAGAGGCAGCGAGAGAGAGAGAGGCAGCGAGAGAGAGAGAGGCAGCGAGAGAGAGAGAGGCAGCGAGAGAGAGAGATGCAGCGAGAGAGAGAGATGCAGCGAGAGAGAGAGAGAGAGAGGCAGCGAGAGAGAGAGAGAGGCAGCGAGAGAGAGAGAGAGAGGCAGCGAGAGAGAGAGAGAGAGAGAGAGGCAGCGAGAGAGAGGCAGCGAGAGAGAGGCAGCGAGAGAGAAAGAGAGAGGCAGCGAGAGAGAGAGAGAGAGGCAGCGAGAGAGAGAGAGAGGCAGCGAGAGAGAGAGAGAGGCAGCGAGAGAGAGAGAGAGGCAGCGAGAGAGAGAGAGAGGCAGCGAGAGAGAGAGAGAGGCAGCGAGAGAGAGAGAGAGGCAGCGAGAGAGAGAGAGAGAGGCAGCGAGAGAGAGAGAGCGAGAGAGAGAGAGCGAGAGGCAGCGAGAGAGAGAGAGAGAGAGAGAGAGAGAGAGAGAGAGAGAGAGAGAGAGGCAGAGAGAGAGAGAGAGAGAGAGAGAGAGAGGCAGCGAGAGAGAGAGAGAGAGAGAGAGGCAGCGAGAGAGAGAGAGAGAGAGGCAGAGAGAGAGAGAGAGAGAGAGAGAGAGAGAGAGAGAGAGAGAGAGAGAGAGAGAGAGAGAGAGAGAGAGAGAGAGAGAGAGAGAGAGAGAGAGAGAGAGAGAGAGAGAGAGAGAGAGAGAGAGAGAGAGAGAGAGAGAGAGAGAGGCAGAGAGAGAGAGAGAGAGAGAGAGAGAGAGAGAGGCAGCGAGAGAGAGAGAGAGACAGGGGGAGATTAAGTTTCTATTGCAGTGATTCTAGGTCCCAAGAAACAAAGGGATATTCTGTTGAATCCGAAAATTAATCTTGATGGTTGTACAGTCATCTCAAACTGTGAAGGACCTCAGCGTTACTCTGGACCCTGATCTCTCTTTTGACGAACATTTCACGACGGTGTCAAGGACAGCTTTTTTCCATTTACGTAGTAACATTGCAAAAATCTGACATTTTCTGTCCAAAAATGAGGCAGAAAAATGTATCCATGCTTTTGTTACTTTTAGGTTAGACTGCTGCAATGCTCAACTTTCCGGCTACTCGGATAAAGCACAAAATAAACTTCAGTTAGTGCTAAATACGGCTGCTAGAATCCTGACTAGAACCAAAAAATGTGATTATATTACTCCAGTGCTAGCCTCCCTACACTGGCTTCCTGTTAAGGCAAGGGCTGATTTCAAGGTTTTACTGCTAACCTACAAAGCATTACATGGGCTTGCTCCTACCCATCTTTCCAATTTGATCCTGCTGTACATACCTACATGTACGCTACGGTCACAAGACGCAGGCCTCCTAATTGTCCCTAGAATTTCTAAGCAAACAGCTGGAGGCAGGGCTTTCTCCTATAGAGCTCCATTGTTATGGAATGGTCTGCCTACCCATGTGAAAGACGCAGACTCGGTCTCAACCTTTGAAGGGCTATATAAATACATTTGATTCCAAACCTCTAAACCTCTCAATGTATTTGATCTACTCAAGAACGAACAACACACACTGTCTGTAAAAACGACTGCCCAAGCAAACATATCCCTTATTCTGCCTCAGTCTACCTAGTCCTACTTGTATAAGCAGCAAGACTCAATACCATTCTGGAAGATCTACCTGTGTGTGTGTGTTCATGTCGAGTGTGTGTGTGTGTGTGTGTGTGTGTGTGTGTGTGTTCATGTCGAGTGTGTGCGGGACGTACCAACTTCCAGTCCAGCAACGAAGGCTGCCCCCAGGCAGGACATTTCGTGTTGGGTCGGCCGAGCGACCTTCCTGCCAAACAGGTCCGCCGTCAGCTGCATGACAAAGTCATTGGTACAAATGCCACCGTCCGCCCTGCATACACACAAATAATAAAATCACACACATGCACCTCAGAATATATAAATATCTTTGCACACTCCTGTCTCACACACACTATATATATATATATATATATATATATATATAAAAATACAAAAGTATGTGGACACCCCTTCAAATTAGTATTTCAGCCACACCCATTGCTGACAGGTGTATAAAGTCGAGCACATAGCCATGCAATCTCCATAGACAAACATTGGCAATATAATGGCCTTACTGAAGAGCTCAGTGACGTTCAATATGGCACCGTCATAGGATGCCACCTTTCCAACAAATCACTTCATCAAATGTCTCCCCTGCTGGAGCTGCCCCGGTCAACTGTTACTGTTATTGTGAAGTGAATACGTCTAGGAGCAACAACGGTTCAGCCGCGAAGTGGTAGGCCACACAAGCTCACAGAACGGTACCGCAGAGCGCTGAAGTGCGTAGCACGTAAAAATGGTCTGTTCTCGGTTGCAACACTCACTATCGATTTCCAAACTGCCTCTCGAAGCAACATCAGCACAAGAACTGTTAGTCACTTCATGAATGGGTTTCCATGGCCGAGCAGCCACACACACAAGCCTGAGATCACTATGCGCAATACCAAATGCTACCTGCCCCAATGTATAACGCCAACAGTAAGGTTTGGTGGAGGAGCAATAAATGGGGTTTGTTTTTCATGGTTCGGGCCCCTTAGTTCCAGTGAAGGGAAATCTTAACACTACAGCATACAATGACATTCTAGACGATTCTGTGCTTCCAACTACGTGGCAACAGTTTGGGGAAGGTCCTTTCCTGAGGTTTGTGTTTGGTTTTAGCCAGACATAAGGGGACCCATCTCGTTCAAAAAGTGGACTCAAGTTTGCTAAAAAAAAAAAGCACCTGGAAGCACCATGTTTTGCTGGGTCATGCAGCAAGACACGTGACGCAGCAAGACACATGACGCAGTAAGACACATGACGCAGTAAGACACATGACGCAGTAAGACACATGATCCAAAGCACACAATCAAGCCTACGTGAAAATGGCTAAAAAGTAACACATTTGAAATTTTGGAACAGCCTAGTCAAAGTCCAGACCTAATCCCAATTAAGATGTTGTGGCAGGACTTGAAACGAGCAGTTCCTGCTTGAAAACCCACAAATGCCGCTGAGCTAAAGCAGTTCTGCATGGAAGAGTGGGGCAAAATTCCTCCACAGCAACGTGAGAGACTGATCAACAACTACAGGAAGCATTTGGTTGGAGTCATTGCAGCTAAAGGTGGAACAACTAGTTATTGAGTGAAAGGGGGCAAATACTTTTTCACGGCACTGTAGAGAGATCCGTAAAATCAGTAACAATCACCGATCAATTTATCAATACCACAATACATCAACACAATCTAAAGAATAGTTTGAGATGATCTGAAACGTATAGGGAGTACTCCACTGTAGGCCTACCTGATCTTCCTGATGGGAATGTGTGTTTCTCTAAGCATCGTCTCATAGAGCTGCTTGTTCCTACGAAATGGCACACACACACACACACACACACACACACACATCAGTGTATACCATCTTCAAATATACACGTGGACAGTTTATTATTAGGTACATCACCCAGTTCACGAAAATGGATTGATCCTACAAAAGTGAGTCACGTGGCTGTGGCTTGCTATATAAAGCAGGCAGACAGGCATCGAGGCATTCAGTTACTGCTTGAATGGGTAAAATGAGTGACCTACTTTGAGAGTGGTATGATTGTCGTTGCCAGACTTTGAGACTTGTCCCGAAGCCACTCCTGCGTTGTCTTGGCTGTGTGGTTAGGATCATTGTCCTGTTGGAAGGTGAACCGTCGCCTTTTGGCAAACTCCAAGTGGGCTGTCATGGGTCTTTTACTGAGGAGTGGCTTCCATCTGGCCACTCTACCATAAAGGCCTGATTGGTGGAAAGTTGCAGAGATGGTTGTCCTTCATCTTCTGAAAGTTTCTCCCATCTCCACAGAGGAACTCTGGAGCTCTGTCAGAGTGACCATCGGGTTCCTGGTCAACTCCCTGACCAAGGCCCTCCTCCCCCAATTGCTCAGTTTGGCCATGTGGCCAGCTCTAGGAAGAGTCTTGGTGGTTCCAAACTTCTTCCATTTAAGAATGATGGAGGCCAGTGTGTTCTTGGAGATCTTCAATGCTGCAGACATTTTTTGGTAACCCTTCCGCAGATCTGTGCCTCGACCCAGATCTGGAGCTCTCCGGACAATTCCTTCGACCTCATGGCTTGGTTTTTGCTCGAACATGCACTGTCAACTGTGGGACTTTATATAGACAGGTGTGCCTTTCCAAATCATGTCCAATCAATTCAATTTAACAGGGTCTGAATAATTATTTAAATAAGGTATTTAATGTTTTTTATTTGTAATACATTTGCCAAAATTTAAAAAAAAAACATTTTTTTTGCTTTGTCCGTTTTGAGGTGTTGTCTTGATTGCTGAGACAAATTTTGGACTTAATACATTTTATAACAAGGCTGTAACGTAACAAAATGTGGAAAAAGTGAAAGGGTCTGAATATTTTCCCGAAGGCACTGAACCTTCAGATAGATTACTTGGTCTTCAAAACACCATTTTGTCCCTTGTGCCCGCATTCATTTCACAATTAATTCATCTTTATCGATAAATTCAGAATTTATATTAATAACTTGACCAATATCGCCAACACACATCTACGCACACACATAGGCACGCACAAACTCTCAAGCAAACACACTGACCTAAATGCAACAGACTCCAGAATGGCTCGGACCAGGTGACTCTTGGTTGTGGATGGTTTTAGGCCCATGAAAGAGGCGCATGCTTTGGGATCATTTAAAGGAGCCTGGTGAACACACAAACACGTTAAACATACATAGTGAGGACACAACACTAACACTAACACACCATAGCTAGGGCCCTATAAAATCTACGATGTGGAGAACGTGAACAGAATCACGGAATCTAGATATTCTAATGGACTTCAACAATATTCAAATAAACGTATTGAATGTATTACAAAATTAATTATGAGTTAATCATGAGACATCAACAAAATGCAACAGTGATTTGTATTGTCCTGCAACGGCACAGCAATGTGTGCATGTGGGTGGGGGGTACACGCGTATGTCTAATCTTTGTGTAGCCGATAGCGATGATGCTAATGATAACCTTCTGCTAGCAGAGAAAGAAAGGCTTTCCTAAAAAACCTCCTCTGTTAAATGTAAACTACAACGTAGCCTATATGCCTGGCAGAATGAGATCAGGATTATTCGCATCAATCCTGTGGCCATTTTGTTTTGCAAACTCTGCAATCACATGATCGCCACAGAAACACAGCTAGCCAAACAACGGTTTCAGGCTGCTGCACACTTCCATTACAGGATAACTACACCGAAAAATCGAAATGTATTGTATTGTTTTTTTTACATAGACCGCAAAAGTGGTCTCCTGATATGGTTTAATCATTGTTGTGGACATAGAACATCCAATTTTGTTGTTTTTCTATTTAAAAAAAAAAGTGTGATTTTGAAAGGCAAAACCAGAAAATAATAGGAAAAAACAGAAACCTGTAAATACAAAACTGAGAAAACGGAATTTGGGAAAACAGTAAACGGAATCAGGCAAAACATTGTACTGATTTTATAGGGCCCTACATATACACACACACACACACACACACACACACACACACACACACACACACACACACACACACACACACACACACACACACACACACACATACATACATACATACATACATATAAATAAATAAATAACCAAACCCAAGAGCATATATAAACAACATTTCACAAACATAAACAAAGGCATATACACAAACACAACATTATTCCAGCATGTTTTGGGAGCGTAAACTCACATGAAATGAAACAAGAGACAAACTTACAAAAGCTGGTTGCACAAAGGTAGGCAGAGAAGGAAAAGACGACGTTATGACAACACTGTTGTGACAACGCTGTAGACACATTAATGATGACACTACTTCCAAGGTCACCCAGAAACACCCACAAAACCACAAAACTCATAGGCTGATGGCACACCCAACTGTCATTAACACTCTCACTGTGAAACCAATACACAGTATACGCGCGCGCGTGTGTGTCTGTGTGTCTGTGCAAGTGAACACACACACACACACACACACTTCAATCATTCCTGTGCGCATACACACACTCACCTGCAGGCCACTAAACGAGGGAACGAAGCACACACCGTCCGAGTTGGCCACACTGTTGGCCATGGCATCTGTCTCCCGTACATCTGAGAACAGCTCTGGAACGACACAACTGATGTCACTTCCTCTGACATCACCAAACTATGGGATAAATATGAACTTATATGCACGTTGTGTTTTCATGCCCTTTTTCTATCAAATATCAATATATGAATTACGCATGGTTGGCGTCTTTCCCCTTACTTTTGAGAATATCCTAATTACAGAGCTCCTGGATTGTTGCCAAACAGGCATCATGCCAGTGGTCAGACTCACCCAGCTCCTGTGCCCACTTAATGGCTGTGCCAGTGTCTGCTGCATTGCCCTCTGCTAGATACACCACCTCTGGGCCGATCTTCCACCCCACAACAGGGTAGAGACCTGTACAAACAACAGATTTCCATGGCAACCTGGGACAATGTCTGAACTGCATACTTTTTTTTGTAAAAGTGTCTTATTCATTGATATTGTTGTCTACTGAGCTAGAGGGAATACCCCCCCAAAAAAAGATTTGTGAAAAGAAAAACAAAATGAAAAGCCTGGGAATCTGAGTGGTATGTATTACAAAAGCAAGTTAGATCTTCTCTGGGTTTCTAAAGCTAACCGGCTTCAGTTAGCTTCACATTCCTTCTCAGGCTTCATCTGTACTACGATGGTGGATAAATGCTCGTCCGCCTGTCGCCAACTCTAGCAGGCTTGGTAACTGCGCGTGCATGTTACACGTGTCTAGTCGAACCCCAAACTCTTCATTGAGACAATTCTGAAACATCAATCCATGGGGGAGTCAGCGCTAAATTTGAATTTGTGCCAAAAATCTTAATGAAAGAGAAGTGATATTGATAATTCAGCAGGCTGTGGTGTGAAATAGGCTTTTAGAAGGGCCGTCTTTATTTAGGTTATTGTTAAATGCCGTCTTCGGTGTGGTTATGAATGCACAAGCACCTTTGATCCCACTGCTATTGATAAAATAAGCTAATTGTATGGTCATACAAACATTTTAGTACTGTGCATGAAGTTTCAAATGCATTCTGTCATTACTAAATATGTAATGTGATAGGTATTTTAACATGACTATATTTTTAAACACCAACAAAAACATTTGATTCATAAAATATTTAATCGGTCGTCTTCCTCAAATTAATGATCATGAGATTTCATTGGTCCTCAACTCTTTAAACGACACTTCATTCAGGATAAATGGAGTTAGCCCTGAGTTAGCCTGCCCCGAAGGAGGTTCAGGAGAGGACCAAGGACCCCCTAAACAAGGGGACTGGAATTGGTCCAACTCATTCTAATACATCTACAAAATTATCCTCTTTACCTAAAAGCATGATAGTTTGGAGGATATAGTGGTAAGGTTTGCCGGCCCTCGTCTTTGTCTCGGGCCTAACAACACCTGTGCCAATATATCCTCCGAACACCGGCTTCGAGGGCATTATCACTTAAGTTATTGCCCCTTTAAAAATGGAACTGACAGAATTTTAGCAACATAAAATCTTATTAAAATCTGTTTATATACACCACCAGAAAAAATATTACACTACTTTTGTACATTTTCTGACAAGCGAGAACTTATATATGGTCATTTTCCCATTTTCAGAAATTCTTAGAATGTTTGAGAATTACATGTACTAAGACATTTGTGAAAATTCTAAAGCAATTTGGAGTGAGAAAGCTTTTGGACAAATAATAGACACTGCAGTAAATAAAACCGAATCAAAACATCTGTCTCATCCAGAACCAGAGTCTACACAAACCAATGTGCCACAGTCAAAATCAGAGGTACAGTAGGCCTATACGCAAAAAAAGCCATTTGCCACAAGGGTCTGCCATTATTCACTTTGAAATGGATTGTGGGTATTTACAGGCAGTTGCAAAAGCGCAGGTTTAGATCATTTGAACGCATTCAGCAAAAGCCACAAAATACACTTAGTGCCTTCGGAAAGTATTCCCTTGACTTTTCACACATTTTGTTACATTACCGTCTACTTCTAAAAAATGATTACATTATTTTGTTTTATTCTCATCAAATCTACACACAATACTCCATAATGACAAAGCAAAAACAGGTTTACATAAGTATTCAGACCCTTTACTCAATACTTTGTTGAAGCACCTTTGGCAGTGATTACAGCATCGAGTCTTCTTGGGTACGAAGCTACAAGCTTGGCACACCTGTATTTGGAGAGTGTCTCCCATTCTTCCCTGCAGATCCTCTCAAGCTCTATCAGGTTGGATGCCCCCCCCCCCCCCCCCCCTCAGATTAGTTTTATTTATTGCAGATCTACACTGATCTCTCCAGAATCCAATGTGATGGAGAACTTTAACCCTTTCATAGGGATCTGGGCTGAGTTAATGTTTGTGGAATAAACCTGCTTACAGTTTAGAATCTGGTGTGTTAGAGCAGGGATTGAACAAAAGCCTGCCCAGCCAGTAGCTCTTAAGGAGGATTTTCACCAGCCCCGACTTAGCCCTTGTGTCCATGAATGAGTGAGTGTGTAGGCCTGATTGCATGTTGACTTTGAAGGCTAATTTCCTAGTCACAGATTAAGCATAGCCCTCAGCTAAAAAGCAATTTCAATGGAGATTTCCCCGTTCAGCATACTTCTCATACTGAGGGTGATGGTAAGTGAGACCATGTTCATCTCTGAGGCAGGATGTAGCCTCTAGCTAGCTATGTGGGACTATGTCCATATCTGAGTCATTTGAATAACTAACCCAAGATAGACCGCAGCCTGTCGTTTCCAATGGCAGCAAATTAATCCTAGTGGGCAGAACAAGCAAGGGGCTGGGCAGAGCCAAGCATGAGCTAGCGAGAGCTTATTGGCGCGTTCCAGCATGTATTTCCATAATTCCATTAGGGAACGCCTACTCTGTGAAGCGCGCATGTGCAATAACTCAATCCACCCTTGCACTCCTAAACAAGACCATTTTTGTATAACTTTGGCAAAGGGTAAAGTCTACAAAACTTAGTCCACTCTGTAACAGATTCTAGTTTTGGAAACAGAAAACTGTATTGAGATCAAATGTTTCATTGATTTAAAAAAATGTGCAGAATGTCAACCACATGTCTACATGCGGTGAAATATCAGTCTCATAGTTCTGTGATCTGTGATGAAGCAGTTAGTTACGTACCAGCCACAGACGTGTGTGGCTTGCTCCCAGTGTTGATGTTCATGAAGGTGCCCGTTCCCATGGTGATCTTCACATCACCAATGTCGAAGCAGCACTCACCAAACATGGCCGCCTGCTGGTCTGCCATCTACAGGGTGAGAGGTAACAGATTTATGACCCCAAATCCTAACCTTAGCCATTAGGGGGAATACATCCTACTCAAACCAATCAATATGTAGGTCTTTGTCAAGACATGTTATAACTCAAATCAATATGTACAGTACCAGTCAAAAGTTTGGATCCCATCTACTCATTCAAGGGTTTTTCTTTATTTTTACTATTTTCTACATTGTAGAATAATAGTGAAGACATCAGAACTATGAAACAACACATATGGAATCATGTAGTAACCAAAAAAATGTTAAACAAATCAAAATATATTTTATATTTCAGATTCTTCAAAGTAACCACCCTTTGCCTCGATTCGCTCCTGAGTGGCGCAGCGGTCTAAGGCACTGCATCTCAGTGCTAGAGGCGTCACAACAGACCCTGTTTTGATCCCGAGCTGTGATCCCGAGGGTTTGGCCGGGGTAGACAGTCGTTGTAAAATAAGAATTTGTTCTTAACTGACTTGCCTAGTTAAATAAAAGGTAAAATATATACTGTCATATATATATATATATATATATATATAAATAAATAAATAAATAAATAAATAATGACAGCTTTGCACACGCTTGGGATTCTCTCAACCAGCTTCATGAGGAATGCTTTTCCAACAGTCTTGAAGGAGTTCCCACATATGCTGAGCACTTCTTAGCTGCTTTTCCTTCACTTCGCGGTCCAACTCATCCCAAACCATCGCAATTGGGTTGAGGTTGGGTGATTGTGTTAAACATTTTAAAAATGTGGCCATGTCCTCTGATGCAGCACTCCATCACTCTCCTACTTGGTCAAATAGCCCTTACACAGCCTGGAAGTGTGTTTTGGGTCATTGTCCTGTTGAAAAACAAATGATAGTCCCACGAAGCGTAAACCAGATGTGATGGCGTTTCACTGTAGAATGCTGTGGTAGCCATGCTGGTTAAGTTTGCCTTGAATTCTAAATAAATCAGACAGTGTCACCAGCAAAGCACTCCCACACCATCTCCTCCATGCTTCACGGTGGGAACCACACATGAGGAGATCATCCATTCACCTACTCTGCGTCACACAAAGACATGGCGGTTTGAGCCAAAAATCTCAAATTTGGATCAAAGGACAGATTTTGACTGTCTTTTTGTCCGTTGTCTGTGTTTCTTGGCCCAAGCAAGTATCTTCTTCTTATTTGTGTCCTTTAGTAGTGGTTTCTTTGCAGCAATTCGACCATGAAGGCCTGATTTAAGCAGTCTCCTCTGAACCGTTGACTTTGAGATGTATCGGTTACTTGAACCCTCAGAAGCATTTATTTGGACAGCAATTTCTGAGGCCGGTAACTCTCATGAAAGGATACTCACTTAAATAGAAAAATACTATTGCTACCTCTTTGCAATAAGGGATTGAGACCAAAAGCTCAAGATAAGTTTCAAGAGTTTATTACCAAGGATATAATCAGCTAAATGCATCCATTTTAGAAAGTTACACAACACATCTTATACTCTTCCCTCCTTTTAGTCACCACCGTCTTGTAGGTGTCACCTCCCCAGCTATACATTTTATGACCCCAATGAGTTTCCCTCCTTTCCCCTGTGGAATCCCCATGGTCCTCTCTTTGTTTGGCTATCCATCTTCTGGGCCTGACCCTGCGCTCTGATCCGAGGAAATTTCCTCTTATCTGATTAGGTCAACCTTTCTAAATTAGCATACACACAGTTTCATGGCGTAAACTCCATTAATACTCACAGTAATCATTCACTAAACAGGATGCAAACAAACTAGTTTAACTTGAAACATGTTACATTTAAACTAAATCCATCAGTATCCTCTGCAGCAGAGGTAACTCTGGGTCTTCCTTTCCTGTGACGATCCTCATGAGAGCCAGTTTCATCATAGCGCTTGATGGTTTTTGCGACTGCACTTGAAGTAACGATGGACTGTCATTTCTCTTTGCATATTTGATTTTTTTTTTCATTTGAAATAAATTCCATAAACTAACTTTTAATAATGCACACCTGTTAATTTAAATGCATTCCAGGTGACTACCTCATGAAGGTGGTTGAGAGAATGCCAATAGTTTGCAGAGCTGTCATCAAGGAAAAGTGTGGCTAATTTGAAGAATCTCATATAAAATATATTTTGATTTGTTTAACACTTTTTTGGTTACTACATGATTCCATATGTGTTATTTCATAGTTTTGATGTCTGAACTATTATTCTGCAATGTAGAAAATAGTAAAATAAATCAAATATGAGTAGGTAGAAAATATGAGTAGGTGTGTGCAAACATTTGACTGGTACTGTTGGTCTTTATCTAGACATGTTATAAAGCGATCAATATGTCGACCTTTACCCCAAATAAATGACGGGATTTCCATCATCCAATAAACTACTAACTAAGATTTTTGGGTGATCTGTCGGACAGTGAACTGTCGAACAGTGAGCTACCTGCTTTGGTCAACTAAAACAGAGAAGATATTTGCAGTGTGTATTTAACAGTGAAACTTTACCTTGAGTCCATAAACCAAGGTCCAAATGGCCAGTCACATTAAAACAAACAGACAACTGCTTTCAAAATATCCCCTTTGTTCCACATTCATTCTCAGTATCAGTCATTATCGCAAGTATTGTTTATTTAACTAGGCAAGTCAGTTAAGAACAAATTCTTATTTACAATGACAGCATACCCCGGCAACGCTGGGCCAATTTGTGCGCCGCCCTATGGGATTTCCAATCACGGCCGGTTGTGATATAGCCTGGATTCGAACCAGGGTGTCCTGTTGTGATGCCTCTAGCACTGAGATGCAGTGCCTTAGACTGCTGTACCACCCGGAAGCCCTAATAAATACATTTTAAATAAATAAATAAATAAATAAATAAATATATATATATATATATATTTGACCTGTGTGTGAAGTCTTTGCTAATTCAGAAATAACAAAATAAGACTGTAATATCACATATACATAAGTATTCAGACCCTTTACTCAATACTTTGTTGAAGCACCTTTGTCAGCGATTACAGCCTCGAGTCTTCTTGGGTATGAAGCTACAAGCTTGGCACAACTGTATTTGGGGAGTTTCTCCCATTCTTCTCTGCAGATCCTCTCAAGCTCTGTCAGGTTGGATGTGGAGCGTCGCTACACAGCTACGTTTAAGTCTCTCCAGAGATGTTAGATCGGGTTCAAGTCCGGGTTCTGGCTGGGCCACTCAAGGACATTCAGAGACTTGTCCCGAAGCCACTCCTACGTTGTCTTGGATGTGTGCTTAGGGGCGTTGTCCTGCTGGTAGGTGAACCGTCGCCCTAGTCTGAAGTCCTGAGCGCTCTGGAGCAGGTTTACATTGCTCCAGTCATCTTTCCCTGAATCCGGACTAGTCTCCAAGTCCCTGCTGCTGAAAAACAACCCACAGCATGATGCTGCCGCCACCATGCTTCACCGTAGGGATGGTGCCAGGTTTCCTCCAGACGTGAGGCTTTGCATTCAGGCCAAAGTGTTCAATCTTGGTTTCATCAGACCAGAGAATCTTGTTTCTCGTGGTCAGAGTCCTTTAGGTGCCTTTGGCAAACTCCAAGCGGGCAGTCATGTGTCTTTTACAGAGAAGTGGCTTCCACCTGGCCACTCTACCATGAAGGCCTGATTGGTGGAGTGCTGCAGAGATGGTTGTCCTTCTGGAAGGTTCGCCCATCTCCACAGAAGAACTCTTGAGCTCTGTCAGAGTGGCCATCAGGTTCTTGATCACCTCCCTATCAAGGCCCTTCTCCCCCGATTGCTCAGTTTGGCCGGGCGGCCAGCTCTAGGAAGAGTCTTGGTGGTTCTGAACATCTTCCATTTAAGAATGATGGAGGTCACTGTGTTCTTGGGGACCTTCAATGCTGCAGACATTTTTGGTACCCTTCCCCAACACTGTGCCTCGACACAATCCTGTCTCTGAAGTCTACGGACAATTCCTTCGACATGATGGCTTGGTTTTTGCTCTGACATGCACGGCCAACTGTGGGACCTTACATAGACAAGTCTGTGCCTTTCCAAATCATGTCCAAGCAATTGAATTGACCACAGGAGGACTCCAATCAAGTTGTAGAAACATCTCAAGAATGATCAAAGGAAACAGGATGCACCTGAGCTAAATTTCACGTCTCATACCAAAGGGTCAGAATACTTATGTTTTTAGCTTTAAATATATTTGCAAAATAATTCTAAAAACCTGTTTTCGCTTTGTCATTATGAGGTATTGTGATGTCATTGTGGGGTATTGTGTAGAGATTGATGAGGAAAATTTTTAATTGAATACATTTTAGAACAAGGCTGTAACGTAACAAAATGTGGAAAAAGTGAAGGGGTCTGAATACTTTCTGAATGCACTATATTACCTGTGTGTGTGTGTGTGTGTGTGTGTGTGTGTGTGTTTGTGTGTGTGTGTGTGTGATATATCTCCCCTGTGTGTTTCTAGAAACATGTAATAAACGGCTGATGCTAAGAATTAATGAGGCAAGTGGATGTTTTGATAGGTCATATTCCCACAAAGAGAGCAGAATAACCTGAAGACACACTGACCTAGCATGGCTGGTGACCAGACAAAACAAAGATACCGTAAAGCCATAAAGATAACAGACTCATTCCAAGACGTGGAGATAGTGATGCAAAGATGAGAGATACTCACAACAGACATAATAGGGATCGACACCCCAAAGATGGAGGGATCTGTTGAGCCAAAGCGGTGACTGGTGAAGCAGAAGGGGGAAGAGGAGATCATGTATGAATGAATAGGTATTATATATGACAATAAATAAATCAACATCTAATCTGGCTTTATCACTGTAACTAGATATCGACTAGTTAAACTGACTGGCCTAGTTAAATCGATTAAAAAGATATCAAGGAGAAGAGAACAAATAGACCAAGCGTGATAGTAGTGGAGGCTGCTGAATTTCCATCCTGTGGTAACTTAGCTATCTTCTCTGCAAGCCATATCAGACGTTTCTATCACACCAGTGGAGGCTGCTGAGGGGAGGACGGCTCATAATAATGGCTGCAGTAACAGTCAGCGGAATGGTATCAAACACATTAAATATGTGGTTGATACCATTCTGTTGCAGAGAAGATAGCTAATTTACAACAGGACAGAACTCAGTAGCCTCTGTATGCTGCTGTAACGTAGCTATGCTGATCAGCATTTTAGTGTCTGTTTTTCACATAAATTTGCTTTGCATTATGAAAACTAAGTTAAAACAACAGACAATATACAGTATACATTGTACAGGAGGGGACTATACAAGTGATTAAAAAAACATTATAGTTCAGTAAATGATCTTCTAATCTCTACATTATACAGGCCTTCTTTTTGGATTCTAACAGCCATTTAAGTGGCATGTTCTCCTCTGATCTCTCACTTCTGACTGCAATCTCGACAGAGAACCAACCGTATTCATTTAAAAAGGGGAGACATGCGAGTCATGTGACCAGTATCATGTGACTCACCCAGTGTTCAGTACTTTGGGGAGGATGGAGAGAGGCAGCGAGACGAGACAGCAGAGGAATTCACTCCAGCACAACTGTAGGGAATGCACGCACACACACACAAAGACACAATGCGTCTCTATGAAAAAAAAGTGGGAATTGCAATTTCAGTTTACTTCCTGGATTAACTGAATTTAAATGCAATTGACCCCAACCCTGATACAAAGTTATTACACACGTGAACAAGGAAAAACTGACCTGGTACGAATCAAACATCCCAGTGGCACTGGCATTAGAGTAGTCTGTGGCATGGACCAATCCTGGAATCGGTTAGAGAAGAGAGACAGACTTTATTTGTTTATTTAAACAGGGACCATGTACAACAGACACTCAACCAGATTCTAACTAAAACAGGTCATTTTCAGCTGCAACTTGTCCAAGAACATGTATCATTAACTCATATTGCCTGGTTACTGTGTCGTGCATCATGTCTGAGGGATCTCAGAGGACACAGTACTGCAGTAGGACTGAGAAAACAAGGAGACCTGCATATGTTCATGTGTATAGACCCAAAACCTTGTGACAAATCATAATTAACATGGAAACACACACACGCTTAAAAAGGAACATAACGCCTATTTTCAATGTTATATTGTTTTGGTGCATCTCTGCGTGATCTATCGATTCCCGGGGTCATTTCATTTAGCCTCTTCAGTCCAGGCTGCATTGTGAATGTCAGACTCCACGCTGTGAGGCACATCGATCTGCAGGTTGAACATGGTGCTATTTTAGACTCCTAAATTGATAGTACATTTTATTTAGGTAATTTTTGCAGACAATTAGCTGCTTCACGTGCTGATGTTGACTTTGGTATTATTGTATGTAGTTATGTTTGCCAACAAGCTACCTAGCTAGCCAGCCTGCGCATAGAGAGCATTGCATTGTGGGTTTTGATGCTACCAACCTTATTATAATGACAAAATGAAACATTTGTTCACAAAAAAATATTGTTCTCACATACTAGTGTTATCTAACACTGTAAATTATAGGAAAGAGTTGGTTTGGTGGATTTTCCCCTTTAACACTTCAGTATTTTGGGAAGCTTGAAGATACAGATTTGAACAGTTATAGAAAAAGGTGTCTAGCAGGAGAGTTGGACTTCTGTTTCTGTTGGTTCAACATTAGATTTTTTTTAAATTCAAATAAAGAACATGAATTGAATTTCTTTTCATCCTTATCATAAATAAAGCTTAAAGATACACACAATCAATTAGCTGAGAGATATACATGAATACTACTCGCACATACAGGCTTGGGCAGTCACATACTGTACACGAACACACACGAGAATGGGGGAACCTACCTTTTGTGAGCTTATAAAGCAACCAGGTGTCTATTGTCCCAAAGCAGCAGTTGCCCTCTGCTACTGCTTGACTTAACTGTGAGGGGTGAGGACATAGAGGAAAGGAGAAGAAATATCACTTGCCGTGTCCCCATTGTGTTCTCTTGCTCCCAATCAGCTCCTAAATAATCACATGCAAGGCTACTAAAAGAACTGGAGGCCAGTGACTTTGTTCTGTAAAGACCACAATATTTCTGTATTATGATCTTATTGAAAAGCCCAGCGTGCCTTTGGGCCATTAGTGTTTTGAAGTGTTACCAGGTAGGCTTTCGCCACATCTGCCATCAGTAGCCTATATAGTTAGATTTAGGTCAACAACAATTCAATGTAGGGCGATCCTAGGAAAAGTTTCTCTCCACTATTGGCCGGTGTGCCAGTGATATTATTATAGCAGTCAGTTACAGTGCGTCCAATCAGAGTCCATGAAGGCCAGTCCTCATGTGACGTGTGTCCTGAGTCAGGGAGAACTGGGGTAGAAGTCATGTTACACAGTAAGCTGAGGAGTCAAGGTATAATACCAAAGCCCATTCATAGAGGCCCATTATTGTGTCAGACATACCGTTGATAGAAACAGCAGAGGACTTTCTGACTACAGAACTTTGTTTCTGACCACAGAACTTTGTTTCTGACCACAGAACTTCGTTTCTGACTACAGAATGTGCACAAAAACCTCCCTCTCTCTCCCCAACCCACACATTCTCCCTCTCTGTCTCACACACACTAACACCTATTTGAACAGGTGCCAAGCTCTCACACGTCACACCTACCTCCAACACACACACACCCTCACACACTCCCCCGCCAGCCCCCTCCAAACACTTGAACCTCTCTGCCTCACACACACCTGTTTCCAGTGTTGAAGGGCCCAGGCCAGGCGGAAGGTGACGTGTTGGGTGGAGAAGACTATGAGGCTGGCCGCCTGAAAGCGCTTATTTTTGGACAGGAAGTGCAGCACCATCATAACGCCGTGGATCGCCTGCCATTGTCACGGACACAACACAGCCACAGTTATCATTCCTATTTTGTTTAGTTTATTATTTTGTATAAACAGTAAGCTAAAAGACAAATTGCATATACAAAAGTACAATCCAAATCAATGTTTTGATGTGATTTGCTTTGCTAGTAATAGCATTTTGTTTGGGATAGCAAAATGCAAGGCAAGTTATCATAATCATTACTAATAATAATCGGAGCCCAAAGATAGAGGCCCCTATACTGTATTATCACAATGTCAGCTGAACTATGACCTCTCGGTGACCCCAGACTAACCTTCATGGTGCAGGAGTTGTTCCAGGACCTCACCAGCTCCACTGCCCTCAAGTCCTGCCAGCTGATGAAGTTGTGAAAGGGAACTCCTGTTTTCCTGTGTGTGTGTGTGTGTGTGTGTGTGTGTGTGTGTGTGTGTGTGTGTGTGTGTGTGTGTGAGAGAGAGGTGTGAAGTAGGATATCAACACAGATACAAACATACTGTACTGTTGTTCCATCCTGGGGATCAACAGGGGCCTGATGAGTGCAGGCTTTTGATCTAGCTAAGCAGTAGCAAGCTTGATTCTACTAAATCAACTAACCATAGTCTAACCGTAGCCACGTGTTGTTACTCCACTGAAACAAAAGCCTGCGAACACATAGGCCCTCACAGGGTGACACTGCTGACCCCTGCTGTGTGTATTAACCTTGAGTGTTCTGTGTACTCCCTAGACCGTACACTGTGACTTTAGCCTATGTAAAAAAAAAAATACCTGTCCCACGTGGTGAAGGTGCCTCTCTGAGTGGAGATGCCCAGGGTCTCCATCTGACGCATCTGTAAACCTGAGTCTAAACACCCAGGTGAGAGACAAAGAACATACACATCATTCATCAACGCGATCAGTAAGTGAACATTTGTGTGTTTGTGGCAGAAGTGAGGCCGTGCTAAAAACAGCTTGCCATCAAAACTACATTAGCATCAGACCTCCTTTCCTTTAAAAAAAAAATATGTCAGGAGAGAGAGAGAGAGAGAGAGAGAGAGATTCCCAGACCAAAATCCCCCCTGGACTACCCATGGACCACCCCTGGACTACCCATGGACCACCCCTGGCCCAGCAACCTGAGCAGAAGCCAGCAGACCCTGCATCTCTACCCCAGGACCAGAATGCGTTACCACAGACAGAACAATGAGCCAGATATTTCACCGGCTGTATAAATGCGAAGCATCCGGTTGGAGTTTCCACTCACTACCAAATATGGTGATGAGAGGAAGCGAACTGGCCAATGCAATCTGGATGAAGATGGAGCGAGATGGAATTTGGGGTCGACATTCTGCTCATTTTCTCATCAATGAAACATTCGATCTCCATACAGTTTTCCGTTTCCAAAATTACAATCTGTAACAAACAGAGGGGACTGCTGGTTTTGTAGACTTCACCCTTTTTGTCAAAGTGTCAACAACAAAAAATGTCTTGTTTAGAAGGAGTGCATGGGAGAATTTAGTTGTTGCACACGAGCACTTCAGAGTCTGCGTTCCTGAACGTAAATAAGCAAATAAATGCTAGAACACGCCAATAGAATCTCACTAGCTCATACTTGGCTCTGCCCACCTCCTTGCTTGTTCTGCTCACTATCATTAATTTGCTTCCATTGGAAACATCTGGTGATCTATCTTGGGTTAGTTATAAAAAATCTTTGACGCTACCCTGCCTTAGCCCAATCCCCCACAGACCCTGTAGCTTTACTCCAGGAGCAGAATGTGCCACCCTGCCTTAGCACAAACTCCACAGAAACACCCCGAAGGGTTTGGAAGCCAGGGTCAGCCACAGTGCGGTGTCCCTGGAGCAGTTTTAGTTCAAGGTTAAAACAAGGATACAGCATCTTGGATCTCTAGAACGCCACAAGATTGGTTTCTGTCGGACATGATGAACTGATTCCTGTGATATCCAAACCAGTGACCCTGCCTATAAGTCTACCAATCCGGTTCCTGTGATATCCAAACCAGTGACCCTGTCTATAGATCTACCAATCTGGTTCCTGTTACATCCAAACCAGTGAGCCTGTCTATAGATCTACCAATCTGGTTCCTGTTACATCCAAACCAGTGACCCTGCCTATAAGTCTACCAATCCGTTTCTACCAATCCGTTTCCTGTGATATCCTTGTCAACAACCAAAAGGTTATTGAACCGAGAGTTATTTTAGGACCAGGCCGTCTATACATAAGATTAGGAATATCGTCCCCATCAGGAGTGCTTGACTTCAGGAACACACAGAAACTTAGTTCTGGAAACTAAATATAAACAGTACCAGGACCCAAAATAAGTGACAGCACCTATTTCAGTCCACTTCATGCCCATCAGTTCATATGTGTGACAGACAGACATAGTGTGTCAAATGTATTGAAGATAAATTATTTACCCTTTTATGAGCACTTTATCACAAAATTGTACAATTTAGTTACATGTTTCTTCCTCACTCTTATACCTGACTCACACTCTAGGGCCTACCCAAACCATATTGTCATTTCTGACTGACCTGGGCAGCCCAGTACAGCTCGACTTGGATCGGCCTAGTAGTGTAAAAAAAAAAAAAAAAAAAAAAAAAAAAAAAAAAAAGTATTTGCTTATTAGTTAATGACAATGATTGACTAGAGAGATCTCCAACACCTCAGTTTCTGATTCACCTATAAGGCAAGGATGAAAACCAGAGCCCGTGCAAACCCTAGAGGACTGGAACTATATGAGAAGAGGGTTAAATATGCCATGGTGGGCCTATCAATATGGAGAGGGAAATGGTACAAACCTTGCACAGCACCATTCACCACCTTAACGAATCCTCTCCACAGCTCTTCGGGGTCCAACTCGACCAAGCCCGGTTCAGGATACAAAAGATTCACCTATAAACATATACCAGTCAAATTGACAATGTGAAGATTATGCGTGTCAGAAACAAACATTAACCAGGGTCCATAATTCATTAAATAATTATAATTCATATTATTTAGCATGCCTAATTCAGATAAACGTAATTTCAATTTATCATAGATCTATTGAATCTAGCCTATCCAATACCTTGGTGATGCATGATCCTCGAATCTGGGCTTCCTTGTCGAAAACGTGACATCTGATCGATGTTGTCCCCACGTCCACAGAGAGAATGTAACTTTCTCTTTTGAATCCGTTCCTCTGAATCTCCATAGTAACACGAGCTTTGTGTTCAGCAACAGTTTGACCGATTCCTCCTTCGGACCTTTGCCTCACATATCGTGAAAGCGATTGTCACAACTGTCTCCTCACCCTCTAGGCAATAGCACAGGGTGGGCTGGAGAAGGCACCTGTCCTAGTTGAATCCTTTCGTCAATGTAGATATGTGAAAAACTGAAAGCATTTTTAGTCTTTCTGTTCGTGGAGAAATGTCTGTTTTTGTTAAATCGGGTGACTCATTGTTTAAATTCCAGTTATTCCGGTAACCATCCAATCCACGGAATATTTCGAAATACAGCATACGTGACAATTTCACAACAATTTAAAAGACGCCCACCCACCCAATTCCGTTCAACCTGCCAAGGTTTTGGCGAAATTATATCTTAATTAGTTCACAGCACTTTTATCATTTCATAATGGTGTAGGCCTAATAAAACAATGTTGTGGGTGTGTGTGTTTCTCAAACTCAGTAGCACAGATTTCAAACCGAGAGGCGCAACATCACAATAATTCCGGAAACAAGTCGAGAAGCAGATTCGAGAGACCAGACCGGGGTTTGGGGGAGGGGAAAGTCAATATGTGTGTTCGAGCGGAACACTTTTGTCAAATCGGTAACCATCGTTGTTCACATGCCTTTCAAAGTGTGTTGCATTATAAAAAAAATTATCCGATTTACACCTACAAATCGACTGCATGAACTTTACAGAAATCATGTGATCAAAGGTCATGAAGTTTTGACTGCAAATGTTCTGCAATTGCCCTTCACCAACTTCATCCTGCAGCCATCGCATGCATCGGGCTCCCGAGTGGCGCAGCGGTCTAAAGGCACTGCATTTCGGTGCTAAACGCGTCACTACAGACATCCAGGTTCGACTCCAGGCTGTATCACAACCGGCCGTGATTGGGAGACCCATAGGGTGGCGCACAATTGGCCAAGCGTCGTCTGGGTTTGACCGGTGTAGACTGTCATTGTAAATAAGAATATGTTCTTAACTGACTTGCCTAGGTTAAATTAAAAAAATATATATTCAAAAACAAATTGTGGTATTGTCAACCAATCATTAGAGTATTTTTGTTTGACCCACCCATGACCAGACATGACTGAAATAGGAACCGACATCATGTAGGCTATTCAGTGGATAGCCTATATACAAATTCATGTTATATTTGAGGCTCTCTCTCAGTAATTGATTGTACAATGAACACACATATGATTTCAGTGTGTGATACGGGGGTTGGAGCCATGTTTATTTCGACATTATAAAGAAAGACTTGGAATGGAAACACTGCCATGTCGATCTGAGCCTTGCTGCTGAAACATCTCATTAGTGTGCGACTTTTGGGTGACGCTGATGCGCCTTCTCCCCACCTCACTCCTCGACTTTCGTTTACAGCCGGTTGCTTCCGCTGTACCACTCAAACGCGTACATATTATTCCTTACGTTTTAATTTTCGTCAAAAACAACTTAATATCGAAGGAGTGCCTATCATTTGACGGGCTGCAGTCCGGAGCGACACGTCCGTTAGACCCGATGATGTATTTTGCGCATGCGCTATGCTAGCTATATCGCATACAAGTGTGTTGGGGGATTTCTATCGAAGAACCAGTTTCGGCATATCTTTATGCTGTACTGTCTTTGCAAGTAGTATACACAGCTACGTCACACATCAGTCGATAAGAAGGAGTGGACTTTAATTTAAAGGGACAGTATTACGAATTCCCATAGAACATGACCACGACTGATATTTATCTGATATCATTCTGACTATGTATCTATTTACAAAACACAGACAGCCAGACCATAACACAAAAGGCAGTACACATTACTCCGTGACTCAGTGTAGTAACAAAGCTTGTTGAGAAGATATTATATTTGGAGAAAAAAAAGCAAACACCACCCTTATATCAACCTTACTATAACTTTTTAAAATAAATGATTTGTGAACCATTTGTTTAGTGCGCATGAAGACTTTATTATGTCCTATTAAGTTTTTATAAAGTTCTGTCTTCAACTTTAGTTTAACTTAGTTTATTACGATACATGTCAGACAACTTAAAATAGTGACTTCATTACAGCTGCCTGGCCAATTGCTTGCTTTATGTACCCTAGTGATCAGAGACTCAGATGAATAAAGACACACTTCATGAATTCATTCCTAAGAGGAGCCGAATTGTTATCCAATCCACTTTGCTCATCTAATGCCATATCGTTTCAAAATCAAATCAAACTTTATTGGTCACATACACATATTTGGCAGATGTTATTGTGAGTGTAGCTAAATGCTTTGTGTTTCTAGCTCCGACAGCGCAGTAGTATCTAACAATTCACAACAATACACACAAATCTAAAAGTAAAAGAAAGGAAATAAAGAAATATATAAATATGAGATTGAGCAATGGCAGAGTGGCATTGACTAAAATACAGTAGAATAGAATACAGTGTATACATATGAGATGAGTAAAGCAGTATGTAAACATTATTTAAACATTATTAAAGTGACTAGTGTTCCATTATTAAAGTGGCCAGTGATTCCAAGTCTATGTATATAGGTCAGCAGCCTCTAAGGTGCAGGGTTGCGTAACCGGGTGGAAGCCGGCTAGTGATGGCTACGTATGTAACACTATTTAACGGCTTGAGATAGAAGCTTTTTTTCAGTCTCTCTGTACCAACTTTGATACACCTGTACTAACCACGCCTTCTGGATGATAACAGGGTGAACAGACTGTGACTCGGGTGGTTGATGTTCTTGATGATCTTTTTGGCCTTCCTGTGACATCGGGTGCTGTAGGTGTCCTGGAGGGCAGGTCGTTTTCCCCCAGTGATGCGTTGGGCAGACTGCACCACCCTGCGGTTGCGGGCGGTGCAGTTGCTGTACCAGGCGGTGATACAGCCCGACAGGATACTCTCAATTGAGCATCTGTAAAAGTTTGTGAGGGTTTTAGGGGTCAAGCCAAATTTCTTCAGCTTCCTGAGATTGAAGAGGCGCTGTTGCGCCTTCTTCACAACACTGTCTGTGTGGGTGGACCATTTCAGATAGTCAGTGATGAGTACGCCGAGGAACTTGAAGCTTTCCACCTTCTCCACTGCAGTCCCGTCGATGTGGACAGGAGGGTCGGTGCTCCCTCTGCTGTTTCCTGAAGTCCACGATCAGCTCTTTTGTTTTGCTGACATTGAGTGAGAGGTTATTTGCCTGGCACCAGTCTCCGAAGGCCCTCACCTCCTCCCTGTAGGGCGTCTTGTCATTGTTGGTAATCAGGCCTACTACTGTTTGTGTCGTCTGCAAACTTGATGATGGAGTTGGAGGCGTGCTTGGCCACGCAGTCATTGGTGAACAGGGAGTACAGGAGGAGGCTGAGCATGCACTCATGTGGGGCCCCTGGATTGAGGATCAGCGAAGTGGAGGTGTCGTTTCCTACCTTCACCATCTTCACCACGACTTCTTCTCAACCGCTAATATTTAATCATACAGTATGATCATCTCCCAGTCAAAATAATAAACTCTCAACCATGAGAATATATGCTCTAAAAAGTCAACAGTGAGTATACTGTACTAAAGCATATGCCATTCATTGGTTTGCATGTGTATTTTGGTTCCTTGAAAGACAACACAGTTTATCCTGGTGCTGTGTATAGCTTCCTGTCTTTACATGAGTTTTACTTCCTTATGTTGAGTGGAGGTTTACATAATATGGCTTACAGGTAAATTGGTCTCTTGGGCTCTGGGACAATAAGGAAGCCTCTGATGAGAAGTTGCAAAGGCACATTTTAATAACACTGACCAATGTTGTTTTCTTTCTATCATTTTCCTTTAAAAAAACAATCTAATAAATTGATCAATGTTTCCTTTAATTCATTAAAGTATGAATTTACACAGGTCTGTGTTGCCAATATACACAATTTGATTAATATTGTTTGCTCACACAGCAGACAGATTTAAGTTGAACTACTACATATAACATAATCACAATGCAAGATGATTTATTTTTTTGTAGATTTAATTTCGGGTTTGCAAGATCCCAGCCAGCATTGTGTGATTTAAAGCTAGGGTCAGTCAGCAGCATGCTGTAGTGAGTTAACATTGTTCTTGAGCTGGTTGAATGATTTAGACCCAGCTTGAATGGATGGGAAACCAGGATGTTCATTTAGATAAGAGGTAGAGAACTCAATCTTTTAATTACATGGTGCTACAGTATCACTGACAAAGTATTGATCAACACTACAACGACCCATTGTTCCCTGGACTAACAAAAAGCTTACTTGTAGAGGATCAAATTACTCTTTGATGTTTCTTCCATAGTAATACACATATATTGATTCCAATGCTGATTGATATGAGCCAATAACAGTAAATAGTTTAAATAATCTTACAACTCTGTACAACAAGGATTATATTTCGTTGAAAGTCTATGAATCTATGCTATATAGTATTGTTGAATTGGAATCTTGTTGTGTAGTTTGACTGTTTTGAATTTCAGTTGTGAGGCATCAACAACCCAACACCAACTGACATAACCAAGTTTTTGCCAAAGGTTTCATTCATAATGCACTTTATCATGTTATTTCAAAACAGAAACTCTAAAATAATTTGTTTTTTGTCTTCATGACTGTTATACTGAAAACTGTGCGAGGACGAGGGCTCCATTTCTCCCACTACAGGGAGGAATACTGTTTAGACAGTGGAACACTGGTGCCATTGATAACAACCTAGCTATCCATCCAATGATGAGATAGATGGTTATTGGCCAATTTTCTTTGCTACCTGATAGTCAGGCTCCATATATGTAAATATCTCCCTTGATGAAGGGGTAATAAAAGCTGTGGTTATCCATACTGAGGACTGAGGCACACTGAGAGGTGAACTGTGCTGCTCTGTGGACTGCTTTAATGCATCTGAATTTATAAACAGACCAACATTAGCTATGGCGAAATTCCGCACAGACTGCATAGAAAAACCGATCCGCATGTGTTTTAGAATAATCGGTCACTTCATAGGAACACATCCGTGGTGGTTCTTCATCGTCCCTGTCATTATCTCAACAGCATTAGGAAGTGGATTTTACTTTTTGGAAGACAGAACATCTAATGACATTGAAGAGGAGTTTACACCTCTAGAGGGACCGGCCAAGATGGAGAGAATGTTTATTCAAGAATATTTCCCAGAAAATGAATCCATGTTTTCCAGCTTGAGGTTGAACACAGATGGAACATATGCATGTTTCATCGCCACATCCACGACAAACATTTTGACAGTGCCACATCTTGAGGACATATTAGTCTTGGACAGCAAAGTTCGGAACATGACTGTGGAGTTTGAGGATGAACTGTTGCAATATGTGGATATTTGCGCAACAGTGAATGGAAGTTGTTCCTCCAATGCCATATTGAACATTATAGACTACAATGCCAGCAATGTTGATCTTATTAATTTGACGTTTCCAACACATATTTCTACATCTGGCAGGGTTTCCTTGAGGTCAACACTTGGTAGTGTGAAAATAAACAACTCAATTGTTCAAAGTGCCAAGGCAATACAATTTTTTTACTATTTAACAGAATTTAACCAATCAAGAAGCGTCATTTGGCTGACTGAGTTTATTAAGTTGCTCTCGGAAGAATCAACAAATGTCACAGAGGTGAGATACCATCTATACATTTCAGTGTTGTATTTATTTATTTATTTTTCTGCCTGGACCTGCAAAGTATATTTTAAAATGTGTTTTATAATTGTACATTTAAAAAAATATATATATATATATATATATTTTAACACTTGTTATTTTTTTGTGTGTGTTCTAGGTGTCGTATTCTACATCCATGTCAAGACAGTGGGAATTCAATAAAGTTCCAAAGTCTATTGTTCCTCTTTTCTCAATAACATATACTATTACCATGTCTTTTACAATTGTTTCATGTTTAAGGTTTGTAAAGCATTTATCTCCTTTATGTTACATGAAGTAGATGTACATGTGAGGGGGGAGGGGTGAGGGGGGGGGTGGGGGGGGTTGAGGGTTTGTTACATAGCACATGCCTATGACAAAATGGTGGGATCGATGCAAAGTGTCCCGCATGGACACCCTTTAAAAAAATGTCAACGTACTTTTCATTTATGCAGTGCATGCATAAAATATGTATGAAAAGACACTTTAAATGGTTTACATTTCTTCAGGTTGGACAACGTGAGGAATAAGGTGTGGGTGGCCACCATTGGAGTCTTTTCTACAGGACTAGCAGTTCTTTCAAGTTTCGGGATGCTGTTGTTAATGGGTGTGCCGTTCGTCATGACTGTTTCTACCTGCCCATTCTTGATACTGGGTAAGGGGAAAGCTCCGCATCCTGTCTCTTCAAACCTTCATTAGTATTTGCTTTCCATTCCTCCACACCTCATCAAAGACAAACACATCTGGTAATTATTGAAGGTAAAAGAGCTTCATACCCAGAGGGCAAATAACTTCCTTATACAACCAGTATACAACCAGACCATGACGTCATTGCAACCAGTTCTGCCCACTTCAAATTCATATTCTAATGTCTCACGGAAATGATTCTACTAACATAACACAAATTCTTCATTTGAATGTCATGAATTACTTAAATGTCATGAATGTTCATGCCTTTCTCTTGTCTCAACCCACTGGGCACAGAAGTCAATTAAACATCTTTCCCAAATTGGTTCCACGTAATTTCATTGAAATGACATGGAAGCAACATTGATTCAACCAGTGTGTGCCCAGTGGAAAGTCATGTTCATGTTTGTTTACCACCTCACTCAATGGCAAACCCTTTGTGTTTCAGGTATTGGAATTGACGACATGTTCATCATGATTTCCTGTTGGCAGAAGACCAATGTCCATGATAGCGTGGTGGATCGTCTGGCCGACACCTACCAAGATGCCGCCATCTCCATCTCTATCACCACGATAACGGATGTCCTGGCGCTGTACCTGGGATACAGCTCACCCTTTCGCTCTGTTCAGACCTTCTGTCTTTACGCCGGCACAGCTATCCTTTTCTGTTACATCTACAACATCATATTCCTTGGTGCGTTCTTAGCACTGAATGGCCAGAGGGAAACTAGTAACCGGCACTGGTTCACCTGTGTGAAGATTCCAGTGGATTGTCCTCCTGGGAAGTCGAGAAGCTATGCAATCTGCTGCGTTGGTGGGGCCTATGATCATGACACCGGGACAGAGGAGGAGCAACCAATCAGTGGCTTCTTTGGGAAGTATTACGGTCCATTTCTGACCCAGAAATGGACCAAAGTGTCCGTTGTGGTTCTCTACGCCGGGTATCTGGCTGTCAGCTTCTATGGATGTTTTGAACTGAAGGAGGGTATTGACCTAAGGAACCTGGCTTCAGATGATTCCTACATTTCCAAATATTACCAAGACAAAAATACGCACTTCTCTTACTATGGTCCAAACGTTATGGTGGCTGTTAATAAGTCACTTGCCTACTGGGAAGAAGACCAGCGCAAAACTCTCAGCTCCTGCATTACAGATTTTAAAAAGTTGGCATATGCTGACAAAAACTTCTTTCTTTCCTGGCTAGATTCTTTCCAAGTTTTTGCAAATGATCTTGATATAAACTCTGAAAATACCTTCAAAATAAACCTGCTTCACTTCTTGGAAAAACGTCCAATGACCTGGCAGGACATTCATTTCGATGCAGATAACAAGATCCGCTCGTCTCGCTTCTTTCTTCAGACGCTAAACATCAGCACGACAAAGCAACAGAAGGACATGCTGATAAGCCTCAGAAAAACTGCTGAAAAATGCCCCATCAAATTAGTGGTTTACCATCCATCGTTTATCTACTTAGACCAGTACACTGTTATTGTGGATAACACCATCCAGACTATCGTGGTTGCCACAGTGTTGATGCTGGCGATCTCCTTACTCCTGATACCCAACCCGCTCTGTTCGCTGTGGGTGGCGTTCTCCATTGGGTCGGTCATTGTGGGTGTAGTTGGATTCATGGCACTATGGGACGTGTCCCTGGACTCAATCTCCATGATAAATCTGATCATCTGTATCGGATTCTCAGTCAACTTTTCCGCCCATGTCTCATACGCCTTTGTCTCGAGCACCAAGGCCGACTCGAACGAAAAGGCTGTGGATGCGCTGGCCCACCTCGGGTTTCCAATAGTGCAAGGAGCTGTCTCCACCCTTTTAGGGGTGGTGGCGCTCTCTTTCTCAGAAAGCTACATCTTCAGGACTTTTTTCAAACTCATTTTTTTGGTTATTACGTTCGGGCTGGTTCACGGTGTTGCTTTCCTTCCTGTGTTTTTGACATTTGTTGGCATGTGCAGAAATGGGTGATGTAGATATGCAACACTAAATACATCATGTAAATAAAACATACAATACTTTTAATTTTTTTTTTAAAGATGTTAGTGTGAATGAAATAAGGAACGTAAAATGGGTTAAAACCAACTCACGCCACTAAGCTATTCATCGTCGGACATAGTCATTGGATATTGACTTGATACCACACCTGTTAACATTACAGCGTCAACCTTTTTGGTTATTACTCAGCATGGCTTCTCTTCATCTGCGATTGATTGGTCCGATTTTTTTTTTTGTATCTATGTTTTTCTTTTTGTTGTAATTTGATATGTTATGTACTTATACTGTAGACTTTAAGCTGCATTGGCAAAACTTGTGTTCTAGAAAAGTTGCATACTGTATTATAAATAAATATTTAAAAAATGGCTATTTTACACATTTGATTCTGTCAGTGTATTTACACAGGTGCAAATGTTTGCAATGCTTGGTATATTTTAACATCTGGTTAAAGTTAAGATAATTTTCTTCATTAATTTAAAAAAATATTATTTTTTCTTCTTTAAAAATATATATACAGTGGGGCAAAAAAGTATTTAGTCATCCACCAATTGTGCAAGTTCTCCCACTTAAAAAGATGAGGCCTGTAATTTTCATCATAGGTACACTTCAACTATGAGAGACAAAATGAGAGAAAAAAAATCCAGAAAATCACATTGTAGGATTTTTAATGAATTTATTTGCAAATGATGGTGGAAAATAAGTATTTGGTCAATAACAAAAGTTTATCTCAATACTTTGTTATATACCCTTTGTTGGCAATGACAGAGGTCAAACGTTTTCACACACTGTTGCTGGTATTTTGGCCCATTCCTCCATGCAGATCTCCTCTAGAGCAGTGATGTTTTGGGGCTGTTGCTGGGCAACACAGACTTTCAACTTCCTCCAAAGATTTTCTATGGGGTTGAGATCTGGAGACTGGCTAGGCCACTCCAGGACCTTGAAATGCTTCTTACGAAGCCACTTCTTCGTTGCCCGGGCGGTGTGTATGGGATCATTGTCGTTTCATCTTCAATGCCCTTGCTGATGGTAGGCTTTGTTACTTTGGTCCCAGCTCTCTGCAGGTCATTCACTAGGTCCCCCCGTGTGGTTCTGGGATTTTTGCTCACCATTCTCATGATCATTTTGACCCCTTCGGGGTGAGATCTTGCATGGAGCCCCAGATCGAGGGAGATTATCAGTGGTCTTGTATGTCTTCCATTTCCTAATAATTGCTCCCACAGTTCATTTCTTCAAACCAAGCTGCTTACCTATTGCAGATTCAGTCTTCCCAGTCTGGTGCAGGTCTACAATTTTGTTTCTGGTGTCCTTTGACAGCTCTTTGGTCTTGGCCATAGTGGAGTTTGAGGTTGTGGACAGGTGTCTTTTATACTGATAACAAGTTCAAACAGGTGCCATTAATACAGGTAACGAGTGGAGGACAGAGGAGCCTCAAATAAGTTGTTACAGGTCTGTGAGAGCCAGAAATCTTGCTTGTTTGTAGGTGACCAAATACTTATTTTCCATAATTTGCAAATAAATTAATTAAAAATCCTACAATGTGATTTCATAGTTGAAGTGTACCTATGATGAAAATTACAGGCCTCTCATCTTTTTAAGTGGGAGAACTTGCACAATTGGTGGCTGACTAAATACTTTTTAGCCCCGCTGTATTTAGCCCAACTATAGATAGTTTCTTTGTCAAGTTTAGTTCATTTTCGACTTGCCTTGGGTGTTGTCGTTTAACCCACATCGTTAGCTGATGTTATTGAACAACGTCTAGAATCTTCTGGCAAGCATTTGTGAATATATATATCAACTACACTGTAGTTCAACATGCATACATTCTGATGGTCAGGTAAGATGTGCATATCAAACTGATCATTAACAACAACATAAAAAAAATACTGAAGACAACCACAGGGGTTAAGATTATAATAATAGGGTTTCATTTATTTCCTTCAGCTGCACATAAAAATCCTCCCCACGTCTGTCGTCATATCATTGAGAGAATAAAAAGCGTGTCAGTCAATTGTAGAGCCAGTCAATGCATACGCAGCCCAAAAGCCTTCTAGCTATATACAGTGTTCCCGTTAAACCCCATTCATATATACAACTAAAGGTGGGTAAAAAGGGCAGAAATAGGAGCTCGAAATGTGTCACTTAAACAAGTAAAACACTAAAATGTACAAAGCATACCAATAAGTTACGCTGGTTATATACTGTATAACCAATTGCACAGTGTATCATCATAACAATATTTGCCTCTAAAGAAAAGTTTATTCTTAAATGCAAAAAAAAAAAAATACGGTCTTTTAACCTCCGTTGTATCGCAATCTGAACGTTTCCAGCTCGACATTAGAAGACATTTCAACGTTCTTTCCTAAAGCGTTCATGCTAACCAAAGATGGAGATACTAGATTGTTGAAGCGATTGAGTATTGTCTACAGATGCATTCGACCGTTTCCCTTAAAGGCTTACACATCAGCAAATGACTATGACGGTCCTTGCTTACACCACGAGGTTCTGTGCTTCTGTGTTTAAAAACATACAAGGTGAGGACATGTAAAGAAGAGATTCACAGATCTGAGGTAACGGTAGACACAGCTGGTGTTCAGATGCGAGTACACAGCAGAAGTGGGGTGAACCAGGATGAGGGGTTGTAGGGTCTTCTAGGTTTCATTGTTACTTTGACAACTGTTTAGACCTAGAAACCAGATAACTTGAGGTATTTCGTAATTAAAATGGATGAACGAATGTTGGCTGAATTGAAACCAAAAACGACGAGGATTTAATGGCCCGTCACTGCTTAATACGCCGAATTTGGGTTTGAAGTAACAAAAGCATTTTTTCGAAGCACAGCAGCACTCCCATCTATATACACAGCAGCTACATATTTTATCACATAAAATACATCAAGTACATTTTCAGACTAAGAGACATTAGAATTTTGGGTTAAGTCCAAACAGTCCCTTTTTATTTTACCTTTATTTAACTAGGCAACTCAGTTAAGAACAAATAATTTTTTTCAATGACGGCCTAGGTCACTGTCAGCTCGGGGGTTTGAACTTGCAACCTTCCGGTTGCTAGTCCACCGCTCTAACCACTAGGCTACCCTACCCTCCGTCCCTAATCCATGTACGTGTACATTCCCAAAAGGCCACCTTTAAAACCGCAATTTACACACACATGGCTCAGATAAACCTGGGAATATTGGTAGACTACTTAGGGAGAATCAGATTCCATATGAGACATGATTGGAAGTCACAGGTAGAAACAAATCTTTTTTATAGAGGATAGATGGTTTCATTGTGATTCTGGAGGTCTAGAGCAAGACATTGAATCAATGGACTTGGACTTTTACTGAGCATAAAACATTTAACACATATTTACATATACACAGTGCCTTCAGGAAGTGTTCATCACACCCTTTGACTTATTCCACATTTTGTTGTGTTACAGTCTGAATTCAAAATGGATTAAATATAATTTTTTCCTCATCCATCTTCAAACAATAGCCCCATAATGACAAAGTGAAAACATGTAAAAAAAAAAAAAACTCATTTGTATATAAGTATTCACATCAATACATGTTAGAATCACCTTTAGCAGTGATTACAGCCGAGTCTTTCTGGGTAAGTCTAACAGCTTTGCACACCTGGATTGTACAATATTTGCACATTATTTTTTTTTTTTAAATGATTCAAGTTGGTTGTTGATCATTACTAGACAGCCATTTTCTTGCCATAGCTTTTCAAGCAGATTTAAGCTAAAACTGTAACTAGGCCACTCAGGAACATTCAATGTTGTCTTGGTAAGCAACTCCAGCTAATATTTGGCCTTGTGTTTGAGATTATTGTCCTGCTGAAATGTGAATTTGTCTCCCAGTGTCTGTTGGAAAGCAGACTGAACTGGGTTTTCCTCTAAGATTTTGCCTGTGCTTAGCTCACTTCAGTTTATTTTTCTCCTTAAAAAAACAACAACTCCCTAGTCCTTTCCGATGACAAGCATACCCATAACATGATGTAGCCACCACCATGCTTGAAAATGTGAAGAGTGGTACTCTAATGTACTGTATTGGATTTGCCACAAACATAATGCTTTGTATTCAGGTAATAAAGTGAATTTCTTGGCCCCATTTTTGCAGTATTACTTGAGTGCTTTGTTTGCCAAAAGGATGCATGTTTTGGAATATTGTTTTATTCTATACAGGCTTTCTTTTCACTGTCATTTTGGTTAGTATTGTTGAGTAACTACAATGTTGTTGATTCATCCTCTGTACCTAAAAAGCCATTAAACTCTAACCGTTTTAAAGTCACCATTGGCCTCATGGTGAAATCCCTGAGCGGTTTCCTTCCTCTCCAGCAACTGAGTTGGGCAGGAAACCTGTATCTTTGTAGTGACTTGGTATATTGATCCAAAGTGTAATTAATAACTTCACCATGTTCAAAGGGATATTCAAAGTCTGCTTTTTTAGGTGCCCTTCTTTGAGAGGCATTGGAAAACCTCCCTGGTCTTTGTGGTTGAATCTGTGTATAAAATGTACTGCATGACTGAGGGAACATACAGACAATTGTAGGTGTGCGGGGTACAGAGATGAGGTAGTCATTCAAAAATGACATTGAACACTATTATTGCGCAGAGTGAATCTATGCAATTTATTAAGCACATGTTTACTCCTGAACGTATTTAGGCTTGCCATAACAAAGGGGTTGATTACTTATTGAGTCAAGACATTTCAGCTTTTCATTTATTTATCAAATTTGTAAACATAATTCCACTTGTATTTATTATGGGGTATTGTGTGTAGGCCAGTGACACAAAAACTTAATTTAATCAGTTTTAAATTCAGGCTGTGAATACTTCCTGAAGGCACTGTACATACACACGTACAGCTCCGTAGCTCTGTTTGCGTAGACTGTGAAATCACCGTGGACAGCGATTTATTGTCTTCCCACCCCTCACCCGATCTCCCAAATTAAACTGTGACACCTCCACCCTTGGAAGTCTCATCTTGTCTCCAGGCCCTTGCCCTCCAGGACCATCTTGATCTCTCTGGCATCCAGCGTCTCGTATTGCAACAGGGCGTTGGCTAGGTTCTGGTGTTCTTTGGCGTGAGACTTGAGGAGAGCCCTGGCCCGCTCGTACGAATCCTGGGGACCACACAAACCAGAGGAGATAACACATGTAGGGGTTGAGTGAATTTCTGAAAAGGGCTGGTATATATTACAATGCAATTAAGGCTTACACACACACACACACACACACGCAAATTGTGCCTGTTATTTCCCTAAATTGTGATACTCTGAATAAGCTCGGTTTGAGAAATGGGA
Organism: Oncorhynchus clarkii lewisi; assembly: GCF_045791955.1. Lineage (NCBI taxonomy): Eukaryota > Metazoa > Chordata > Actinopteri > Salmoniformes > Salmonidae > Oncorhynchus > Oncorhynchus clarkii. The sequence goes on along the minus strand of NC_092166.1, from coordinate 8,655,909 downwards.
ATGATAAATATCATTTTTTTATTTTTTTGTTAACAAGCCAAAGAGCACTGGGTCAGGGGCTTGGAAGGATGATGGAGGTGGAAACGTACCTTTAAAAGTTTCCTGACTTCGTGTTCGATGGCAGCCTGTGTCTCTGGGCTCTGCTTAGTTTGGTCAGTGTAGGTCATGACACCCAGCTTCAACACAGGTAGGTAGGTGTGTGTGTGTGTGTGTGTGAGAGAGAGAGAGAGAATATAATATATATGTTATCGCTACAAAATTGGGTGGTTCCCGTTCATGCCAATAAAGCTAATTGAATTGAGAATCAGGGTTCAAAGGCCAACACCACATGTCCTGAAAGGTAATACAGTAAAAACAGCAGGACTTTGCTGACGCTTTATTAGACATGACTTCAATTTGTCTCTCCCGACCAAACGTCCAGCATCCATAACTTACCCTCTCACACATACCAAATCTGGTCACCATCATTTTTGCAATTCTGGTGGCAGCATCAAAGTCACTTGATGCACCTGAAGAAAAAAAATAAGAAGTTGAACATGTTGTTTATATAGAATTTGTTTAGTTAAAAAAAAAAAATGAAGCACTTTTGGAAGATGATTAATGCTCTAAAAGATATCAATGTCTCAGTGATATACAGCACAGTGCTGGCAACACTAATGACCTGGGTTAGTCATCAGCACGGTGCTGACAACACTAATGATGTGGGTTAGTCATCAGCACGGTGCTGGCAACAGTAATGACGTGGGTTAGTCATCAGCACGGTGCTGGCAACACTAATGACGTGGGTTAGTCATCAGCACGGTGCTGGCAACACTAATGACGTGGGTTAGTCATCAGCACGGTGCTGGCAACACTAATGACGTGGGTTAGTCATCAGCACGGTGCTGGCAACACTAATGACGTGGGTTAGTCACCAGCACGGTGCTGGCAACACTAATGATGTGCGTTCGATACCTGCATGGGCCTCATAATATTGAAAATATTAATATTATTAATGCTCTTGTTTACGTGTTGCTGTGCGTTTTGTTGCCAACCTTACTTTGCTACCTGACAACTTTACGGTTTTTACTTTTTAATTACCGTTTATATTTTTGGGTTTTTCCCTCACTCAACTTTTCATTCAACTTTTTCACTCCGGATGCTTTATCTGGACGTGGTTCGTCAGGACCTCCAACAGCCGAAGCTAAGTAGTAACATTAACATGATGCCTTCTAATTGCAGTTGCTGTACTCACAATATACAGGAGAACGATCGCCTTACGGCGAGGATAGCTGTGCTACAAGCCCAGCTTCAGATGCAATCGTTAGGCAAGGGTAATTTCAGTGTAGGAAAGGATGAAACGACGTCTGTGCCACCAGTAAGTACAGATAGTAATGTTAGTATAAATCCCCTCGCACGGTCCCCGCAGCCGGACAACTTTCTCATGGCTTCTGGAGGGAAATGCTGTAGGAATGCTCAACAGGTGTCGCTCATTCAGCCGACAGAAACTGTCAACCGGTTTTCCCCATTAAGCAACGAGTCGGAGTCAGAGGCCGAGCCTTCTCTGGTCTCTACTCCTCCCGTTATGGGGTCTGAGATGCCGAAGCTTCCCACCATTAGCTCTGACAAATTGAAAACTCATTGGAGACTCCATTACCCGCAGTATTAGACTTAAAACGAATCGTCCAGCGATCATACACTGTTTACCAGGGGGCAGGGCTACCGACGTTAAGGCTAATCTGAAGATGGTGCTGGCTAAAGCTAAAACTGGCGAGTGTAGAGTATAGAGATATTGTTATCAATGTCGGCACCAACGATGTTAGGATGAAACAGTCAGAGGTCACCAAGCGCAACATAGCTTCAGCGTGTAAATCAGCTAGAAAGATGTGTCGGCATCGAGTAATTGTCTCTGGCCCCCTCCCAGTTAGGGGGAGTGATGAGCTCCTCAGCAGAGTCTCACAACTCAATCGCCGGTTGAAAACGTTTTTTTGCCCCTCCCAAAAGATGTAGATAATTGGCCCTCTTTCTGGGACTCACCCACAAACAGGACCAAGCCTGACCTGCTGAGGAGTGACGGACTCCATCCTAGCTGGAGGGGTGCTCTCATCTTATCTACCAACATAGACAGGGCTCTAGCTCCTCTAGCTCACAATGAAATAGGGTGCAGGTGTAACAGTACAAATTTAGACCGTCCCCTCGCCCATACCCGGGCGCGAACCAGGGACCTTCTGCACACATCAACAGTCACCCTCGAAGCATCGCTCCACAAAAGCCGCGGCCCTTGCAGAGCAAGGGGAACTACTACTTCAAGGTCTAAGAGCAAGTGACGTCACTGATTGAAACGCTATTTAGCGCCCACGCTAACTAAGCTAGCCGTTTCACATCCGTTACACTCACCCCCCTTTTGACCTTCCTCCTTTTTCCGCAGCAACCAGTAATCCGGGTCAACAGCATCAAGTTTAGACCGTCCCCTCGCCCATACCCGGGCGCGAACCAGGGACCTTCTGCACACATCAACAACTGACACCTACGAAGCGTCGTTACCCATCGCTCCACAAAAGCCGCGGCCCTTGCAGAGCAAGGGGAACTACTACTTCAAGGTCTCAGAGCAAGTGACGTCACTGATTGAAACGCTATTTAGCGCCCACGCTAACTAAGCTAGCCGTTTCACATCCGTTACACAGGCCAGGCAACAGGCTGTTAGCCAGCCTGCCAGCTTAGTGGAGTCTGCCAATAGCACAGTCAGTGTAGTCAGCTCAGCTATCCCCATTGAGACCCGGTCTGTGCCTTGACCTAGGTTGGGCAAAACTAAACATGGCAGTGTTCGCCTTAGCAATCTCACTAGGATAAAGACCTCCTCCATTCCTGTCATTATTGAAAGAGATCATGATACCCCACATCTCAAAATAGGGCTACTTAATGTTAGATCCCTCACTTCAAAGGCAATTATAGTCAATGAACTAATCACGGATCATAATCTTGATGTGATTGGTCTGACTGAAACATGGCTTAAGCCTGATGAATTTACTGTGTTAAATGAGGCCTCACCTCCTGGCTACACTAGTGACCATATCCCCTGTGCATCCCGCAAAGGCGGAGGTGTTGCTAACATTTACGCTAGCAAATTTCAATTTACACTTTTTTTTTTTCATCTTTTGAGCTTCTAGTCATGAAATCTATGCAGCCTACTCAATCACCTTTTATAGCTACTGTTTACAGGCCTACTGGGCCATATACAGCGTTCCTCATCGAGTTCCCTGAATTCCTATCGGACCTTGTAGTTATAGCAGATAATATTCTAATTTTTGGTGACTTTAATATTCACATGGAAAAGTCCACAAACCCACTCCAAAAGGCTTTCGGAGCCATCATCGACTCAGTGGGTTTTGTCCAACATGTCTCTGGACCCACTCACTGTCACAGTCATACTCTGGACCTAGTTTTGTCCCATGGAATAAATGTTGTGGATCTTAATGTTTTTCCTCATAATCCTGGACTATCGGACCACCATTTTATTATGTTTGCAATTGCAACAAATAATCTGCTCAGACCCCAACCAAGGAACATCAAAAGTCATGCTATAAATTCACAGACAACACAAAGATCCCTTGATGCCCTTCCAGACTCCCTCTGCCTGCCCAAGGACGTCAGAGGACAAAAATCAGTTAACCACCTAATTGAGGAACTCAATTTAACCTTGCGCAATACCCTAGATGCAGTTGCACCCCTAAAAACTCAAAACATTTTTCATAAGAAACTAGCTCCCTAGTATACAGAAAATACCCGAGCTCTGAAGCAAGCTTCCAGAAAATTGGAACGGAAATGGCGCCACACCAAACTGGAAGTCTTCCGACTAGCTTGGAAAGACAGTACCGTGCAGTGTCGAAGAGCCCTTACTGCTGCTCGGTCATCCTATTTTTCCAACTTAATTGAGGAAAATAAGAACAATCAGAAATTCCTTTTTAATACTGTCGCAAAGCTAACTAAAAAGCAGCATTCCCCAATAGAGGATGGCTTTCACTTCAGCAGTAATAAATTCATGAACTTCTTGAGGAAAAGATCATGATTATTAGAAAGCAAATTACGGACTCCTCTTTAAATCTGCGTATTCCTTCAAAGCTCAGTTGTCCTGAGTCTGTACAACTCTGCCAGGATCTAGGATCAAGAGAGACACTCAAGTGTTTTAGTACTATATCTCTTGACACAATGATGAAAATAATCATGGCCTCTAAACCTTCAAGCTGCATACTGGACCCTATTCCAACTAAACTAGCTGCTTCCTGTGCTTGGCCCTCCTATGTTGAACATAATAAACGGCTCTCTATCCACCGGATGTGTACCAAACTCACTAAAAGTGGCAGTAATAAAGCCTCTCTTGAAAAAGCCAAACCTTGACCCAGAAAATATAAAAAACTATAGGCCTATATCGAATCTTCCATTCCCCTCATTTTTTTTTTGAAAAGGCTGTTGCGCAGCAACTCACTGCCTTCCTGAAGACAATGTATACGAAATGCTTCAGTCTGGTTTTAGACCCCATCGTAGCACTGAGACTGCACTTGTGAAGGTGGTAAATTACCTTAATGGCATCAGACTGAGGCTTTGCATCTGTCCTCATGCTCCTAGACCTTAGTGCTGCTTTTGATACCATCGATCACCACATTCTTTTGGAGAGATTGGAAACCCAAATTGGTCTACACGGACAAGTTCTGGCTTGGTTTAGATCTTCTGTCGGAAACATATCAGTTTGTGTCTGTGAATGTTTTGTCCTCTGACAAAACAACTAAATTTCGCTAGAAGCCTGTGTTTCAGACATAAGGAAGTGGATGGCTGCAAACTTCCTACTTTTAAACTCGGACAAAACAGAGATGCTTGTTCTAGGTCCCAAGAAACAAAGAGATCTTCTGTTGAATCTGACAATTAATCTTAATGGTTGTACAGTCGTCTCAAATAAAACTGTGAAGGACCTCTGCGTTACTCTGGACCCTGATCTCTCTTTTGACGGACATATCAAGACTGTCTCAAGGACAGCTTTTTTCCATCTACATAGTAACATTGCAAAAATCAGAAACGTTCTGTCCAAAAACAATGCAGAAAAATTAATCCATGCTTTTGTTACTTCTAGGTTAGACTACTGCAATATTCTACTTTCCGGCTACCCGGATAAAGCACTAAATAAACTTCAGTTAGTGCTAAATACGGCAGCTAGAATCCTGACTAGAACCAAAGAATTTGATCATATTACTCCAGTGCTAGCCTCCTCCCTACAAGGGATGATTTCAAGGTTTTACTGCTAACCTACAAAGCATTACATGGGCTTGCTCCTACCTCTCTCTCTGATTTGGTCCTGCCGTACATTCCTACACGTACGCTACGGTCACAAGACGCAGGCCTCCTAATTGTCCCTAGAATTTCTAAGCAAACAGCTGGAGGCAGGGCTTTCTCCTATAGAGCTCAATTTTTATGGAATGGTCTGCCTACCCATGTGAGAGACGCAAACTCGGTCTCAACCTTTAAGTCTTTACTGAAGACTCCTCTTCAGTAGGTCATATGATTGAGTGTAGTCTGGCCCAGGAGTGTGAAGGTGAACGGAAAGGCACTGGAGCAACGAACCGCCCTTGCTGTCTCTGCCTGGCCGGTTCCCCTCTTTCCACTGGGATTCTCTGCCTCTAACCCTATTACAGGGGCTGAGTCATTGGCTTACTGGTGCTCTTTCATGCCGTCCCTAGGAGGTGTACTTGAGTGGGTTGAGTCACTGACATAACTGACTGACTGTCTGGGTTGGAGCCCCCCTTTGGGTTGTGCCGTGGCGGAGATCTTTGTGGTCTATACTCGGCCTTGTCTCAAGATGGTAAGTTGGTGGTTGAAGATATCCCTCTAGTGGTGTGGTGTGGGGGCTGTGCTTTGGCAAAGTGGGTGGGGTTAGATCCTTCCTGTTTGGCCCTGTCCGGGGGTATCATCGGATGGGGCCACAGTGTCTCCTGACCCCTCCTGTCTCAGCCTCCAGTATTTATGTGTCGGGGGGCTATGGTCAGTTTGTTATATCTGGAGTACTTCTCCTGTCTTATCCGGTGTCCTGTGTGAATTTAAGTATGCTCTCTCTAATTCTCTCTCTCTCTGAGGACCTGAGGCCTAGGACCATGCCTCAGGACTACCTGGCATGATATCTTCTTGCTGTCCCCAGTCCACTTGGCCGTGCTGCTGCTCCAGTTTCAACTGTTCTGCCTGTGATTATTATTATTTGACGATGCTGGTCATTTATGAACATTTGAACATCTTGGCCATGTTCTGTTATAATCTCCACCCGACACAGCCAGAAGAGGACTGGCCACCCCTCATAGTCTGGTTCCGCTCTAGGTTTCTTCCTAGGTTTTGGCCTTTCTAGGGAGTTTTTCCTAGCCACCGTGCTTCTACACCTGCATTGATTGCTGTTTGGGGTTTTAGGCTGGGTTTCTGTACAGCACTTTGAGATATCAGCTGATGTACGAAGGGATATATAAAATAAATTTGATTTGACATCACTGTTAATCTCCGCAATTCTGTAAGTCAGTTTGAATAAAAGATAACTTACCATATCATACCCTCAAAAACATAAATCCCCAACATTTAGATTGAATATTATACATTTGATGACAGGATTACACACCTTGAGACGCACCATCCCGTTTGAGGAATATTGTTGTTACACTACATACAGTACCGCACAAGGTGTATACTGTAATTATGTAGTCAAATTACCCTCCTACGCCCTACATCCCCCTGCATACCAGTGGTGATGAACTCATTGCCAAATATGATCTCCTCTGCCACGCGGCCTCCCATGCTGACGTCCATCTGGGCCAGCAGCTGAGCACGCGTCTCGCTCCAGCGGTCATCATCTGGGAGCATGGACACCTGGAAGACAGTGGGGGGGAGAGTGAGGCCTGGCTGAAAATGGAACCAACCATTTCACACTTAATGTTTTCAGAAAATCATTTTAAAAAACTATTTAAAATTTGCCAGACAAAACCACAGGAGGACTAAGGCACTTTTCATTATATCGAAATGAGGCCTTGTGGTATTGGCTCAGTGGAATGGATTCCTAAAACACATGGAGGTCCAGATAACCTACAGCTCCTTCAGAAAGTATAAATACCCCTCGACTTATTCCACATTTTTCTGCGTTACAGGCAGCCAGAATTAAAACATGATTAAATAGACCCCCTCCCCCCACACAATACCCCAAAATTACAAATTGAAAACATGTTTTTACAAATCTTGGCAAATTTATTGCAAATGAAATAAATATCTACGTAAGTATTTACACCCTTTTGCCATGACACTCCAAATTGAGTTCATGTGCATCCAATTTCACTTTGATCATCCTTCAGATTACACTACAACTTGATTGGATTCCACCTGTGGCCAATTCAATTGTTAGGACATGATTTAGAAAAAAAAACACCTGTCTATATACACTGAGTGTACAAAACATTAAAAGAACAACTTCCTAATATTGGAGTTGCACCCCATTTTACCCTCAGAACAGCCACAATTCTTTGTGGCGTGGACTCTACAAGGTGTTGAAAGTATTCCACAGGGATGCTGGCCCATGTTGACTCAACGCTTCCCACAGTTGTGTCAAGTTGGCTGGATGTCCTTTGGGTGGTGGACCGTTCTTGATTCACACTGGAAACTGTTGAGCATTAACATAGGAGCGTTGTAGTTCTCGACACACTTGAACCTGTGCGCCTGGCACCTACTACCATACCTCGTTCAATGGCACTTAAATATTGTCTTCCCCAAACACCCTCTGAATGGCACACATACACAATCCATGTCAAAGCTTAAATTATTATTTCACCCGTCTCCTCCCCTTTATCTACACGGAAGTGGATTTAACAGGTGACATCAATAAGGGATCATAGCTTTTACCAGGATTCACCTGGTCAGTCTGTCATGGAAATAGGTGTTTCTAATGTTTTGTACACTCAGTGAAAGGTCCCACAGTTGACAGTGCATGTCAGAGCAGAAGCTATACCATGAAGTCCGAGGAACTGTCCGTAGATCGCCAAAATATAATTGTGATGAGGGAAGGGTATAAAACAATTGCTTGAGTGTTTAAAGTTTCCAGGAGCACTGTGGTCTCCATCATTGGGAAATTGAGAAGAAAAAAAAAATTTAACTACCCAGACTCCACCTAGAGCTGTCCGTCCGACTAAACTGAGCAGCCGGGCAAGAAGGACCTTGGTCAGGGAGATGACTGAGAACCCAATGACCACTGACAGAACTACAGAGTTCCTTGGCTGAGATGGGAGAGCCTGCTAGAAGAACAACAGTCTCTACAGCACTTCACCAATCTGGACGTTATGGGAGAGTGGCCAGATAGAAGTCACTCCTGAGACAAAGGCACATGACAGCATGCCTGGAGTTTGCAAAAAGTCACGTGAAAGACAGATCATAAGACAAAAGATTGTGGTCTGATGACACAAAAATGTAAGTATTTGCCCTGAATGCAACGCATTATGTCTGGAGAAAACCAGGCACAGCTCATCACCCGTCTAACACCATCCCTACTGTGAAGCATGGTGGTGGCAGCATCATGCTACAGGGATGCTTTTTAGCACAAGGGACTGGGAGACTGGTAAGGATGGGGGGAACAATGAATGAAGCCAAATACAGGTAAATCATTGATGAGAACCTGCTTCAGAGTGCAAACGACCTTAGACTGGGTTGAAGATTTATATTTCAACAAGACGATGACCCCAAGCATACAGCCAAAGCAATGCTGGAATGGCTTCAGAACAAGAATGTAAAATTCCTTGAGTGACCCAACAGAAGCTCAGACATGAATCCCATTGAAAAGCTGTGGAAAGACTTGAAGATTGCTGTTCACTGAGACTTCCCATCTAACTTAACAGAGCTTGAGAAAAATCCGCAAGGAAGAGTGAGAGAAAATCCCCAAATCCAGATGTGTGAAGCTGATACAGACATACCCCCAGACGACTCAAAGCCGATACAGACATACCCCCAGACGACTCAAAGCCGATACAGACATACCCCCAGACGACTCAAAGCCGATACAGACATACCCCCAGACGACTCAAAGCCGATACAGACATACCCCCAGACGACTCAAAGCCGATACAGACATACCCCCAGACGACTCAAAGCCGATACAGACATACCCCCAGACGACTCAAAGCCGATACAGACATACCCCCAGACGACTCAAAGCCGATACAGACATACCCCCAGACGACTCAAAGCCGATACAGACATACCCCCAGACGACTCAAAGCCGATACAGACATACCCCCAGACGACTCAAAGCCGATACAGACATACCCCCAGACGACTCAAAGCCGATACAGACATACCCCCAGATGACGTAAAGTTGTATTCACCAAAGGTGCTTCTACAAAGTATTGACTCAGTACTTATGTAAATTTGATATTTTTGTATTACATTCAATAAACATGTTTTGGTATTGTGTGCAGATGCTTGAGAAAATATATATAAATGTAATGAATTTTTAATTTAGGCTGTAACATAGAATGTGGTATAAGAATCTCAAATAAAATAATGAAAAAAGCATGAATCGGGTTTTCAAGCTTTTGGGGCGTTTTCAACAATGATGTGTATAAAGCCATCCAGGGTTTATATATGTAAAAAATTATTTATTAATGTCCAAATTCATTCTGACACATTATATTATACCTTAATGTATACATTTAAATTATATTATGTTAGAAAAACAAAATGTAAATGATAAATCTTTTCTTTTTTTTTTAATCCTGAAAGTATTCAAAGCCTCTCAATGGCCAATACATAGATAGCATTAGCATTAGCATCAGCAATCTAAGGTTTTACACATCATTGATTTCCAAGCTACTCTGGCAGGTAAATGCAGTCAAGAGACGGCAATGTTTAAAATAGGCCTAGCTTGTGTGTGATACACACATCAGTAGCTGACAACAAATCAGCTCGCTAACTTGATTCTTCTTACAGGTATGTACTCATAAAGTAAAAAAGCATTGGGTTGGTATAGACATGGGTGACGTGGGTTTCCTTCAACCATGTTCTTTGCACCTGTCTGTGCTATTCCTTTTAAATCCAAGTCACAACAGCCTGTTGGTATTGAGGGAAAACAGTGAGGTGAGAGGATGGGAGATGTGAGTGTGTGTCTATAATAACCTCAGTGCACAGGACACGGTGTAAACAGTACAGTGAAATGCTACTGGTCTGTAGCCCTCCCTTCCCGTCTTGTTTTCTATAGATTTTAAAATGTCCCTATTTCCAGTCCTACTTACATGACCTAGCGTAGGTCCTCTGGGCATGATGGTGGCCTTGTTGATGGGCATGGCATCCTTGGTGTAGTACGCCACGATAGCGTGGCCAGACTCGTGGTACGCCGTGATCTCCTTGTTCTTTTTATCTATCTCCACACTCCTCCTCTCTGGGCCTGTGGGAGGTAAGCGAGACCGAAAGAAGAGTTGATTTCCAAAACCTGCTCAAAGATCCCCAAATCCCAAATAAACTCCTAACCCCTACGTATTATCGACTAGATTCAGCAGCGTGACGGTTTTTTCTTGAGTGGATTGACGGTGGGCCGGGAACATAATTGAAAATTAACTGCAAATTGATGGCAAGAAGCCCAAACAGATATAATATTTGACTAAACCATCATCATTTCAAACCTTGCTTACATTTGTATACGATCACATCTCTCTAGAATGCGTGGGAATACTTGGGAGATGATTTCCTGGTGTTTTTAACAGTCTTTTATGCCTCCCCCCCAAAAGACAATATTTTTTATATGTATACATTTCTTGCTCAGAAAATTTGGGAGGGATTTTTGTTTTGTTTGAATGAGAGCGGTCAGAGAGCCTGTGGCATTCAGCACTGGCATTTGATGGTCTATAAGTAGAAATTATGTTTCTCCTCAGGAGAGGCATTTCCTTGCGTCTCGGGTTTATGCAGCATTCGTTCTGCATCTTATGCATGCTAGCTTGTTGCAAGTCAGATTTTTATTGTTGTTGAAATGTCTCTTTGGAACTCCACTCATATTAAATATTTTATCGGTTTGATAGTGGCAAGGCGTCACTAGTTTCTACCTGGACTCCGAACTCAAGTCTGGGTATACGAGGCTCAGGTATAAGCAATATGGTGGCAATTCCACTTGGCCTATCAGAGAGCAAGATGGGTGTAAGCAATAGGGTGGTAGCCCATCTAACCCTCTCAGATCTAAACAGGTGGCTAGGAGGTTGGGGCTAGGGCATGATTTGTGATACAGGGGTATGTATCTATTTTGTACCCATTCCTACAGCAGAGCTCACCCATGAGGATCTTGTCCTTGGCGAACTCCAGCTCTTTGAGGGTCACCATGTCTTTGCCGTCCACCGCCGCCTTCAGAGCCGCTTGGTTGACCAGGTTCTCCAGGTCGGCCCCGGAGAAGCCCACTGTTCCCCTGGCGATGATCCCAGCCTCCACATCTGCATGAGGAAGCCAGGTCCTTAGCAGGAATAGGTACAGCTAAGCTAGGTCAACTATGGTGTGTCTTACTAGCACGTTCTTCTCTTGTAGTATGTAGCCATAGGCTATTAACATGCAGCGATTAGCATGTTGCCACTGCAGATTCTCATATAGCCATTGTCTACAAGTATGCAGCCATTAGCATGTAGCTATTAGCATGTATCCATTAGCAAGTAGCCATAGTCTATTAGCATACAGCCATTAGCATGTTGCCACTGTAGATTCTCATATAGCCATAGTTTATTTGCAAGTATCCATTAGCATTTATCCCAGCAGATTCACTTGTGTGAAGCTATTACTCATCAGCAATAGACTCAAGCTATGATCAACATAGGTCACACATGTATGTTGCTCACGTACCAGGGTCTACTTTAATCTTCCTAAGGTACCAGTTGAGGATCTCTGTGCGCCCCTTCACATCTGGCTTGGGAACGGTGACCTGCATGTCGAAACGTCCCGGTCGAATCAGAGCGCTAAGGGAGGGGAGGGGAGGGAGTGACAGAGTTTCACTGACTTTAGGTTAGTTTTAACATGGCAAGTCAATATGTACTCATGACAACTAATGAAACCCTGTAAAAAAAACATTTTATTTTAAAAGACAGACATTTCATTGAGCAACATTATTATGAGATGAATAAAGCTTAACATACTTATCCAAAGCCTCTGGGAAGTTTGTCGCTCCAATGATAATGACCCCTTCGTTTGGTTTGAACCTGCGGGCGACAATTGTGACACGTTCAGGGAAGTCGGTGTATCCATCCTACTAGGGGAGGGAAAAACGGATTGAATCAACATTCTTTCCACATCATTAAAAAAAAGAAAGTTGAATCAACGTGGAAAACTGATTGGATTTGCATAAAGTCAACAGGAATTCTGGGATTTTTTTCTTCCAACATTTAACCTAAAATCCAATGACTGACTGTTGTTGAACTAGACGTTGAAATGACATCTGTGCCCACTGGGATGTCACGTTTCTCCACACAGAAAGTAGGGTCGTGTTTTGTACGGGAAACATTTTGCAACTTAAAAAAAAAAAACTGTGTTCTTGTTGGACAACCTCACGTAGATCCTTGATTTGGCTTTGTTTTATAAAATGTTTCTCCTCACCGAACACAACCCAGAAGAACCCGTTGGAAACATACCCGTCCATCTCAGCCAGTAGCTGGTTGATGGTCTGTCTGGAGTAGGGGTGCATGGGAGACTCGATCCTCTTTCCTCCGACGCTGTCCAACTCGTCAATGAAGATCACGCACGGCGTGTTTGCTTTGGCTTCCTCTGCAGATGTAACGTATAGAGAGGGTGGGTTGAAGTCTAGGGCCTCAGATATACGGTTGATAAATTATGACAAATCCATCGTTGCGACCAGGTTTGGGTTAAAGAAAAATGTTAAAAGACCGTGAAAATTACAATATTAGGTTCAGGGTTGGAAGCCAGGAATGAATGGAGACTTGAAGAGGAGATGGGACTCACTGAAGAGGTTCCTGATGCGACTGGCTCCAACCCCCACAAACATCTCATCAAACTCAGAGCCAGAGGCATAATAAAATGGTACGTTGGCTTCTCCAGCTACAGCTCTGGCCAACAGAGTCTTCCCAGTACCAGGAGGGCCAACCAGCAAGATCCCTGCACACACACAGACAGACGTAGAGAGAGCGAGAGTGATAAGAACAACTGTAATAGGTAATATACAGTAATACAATATTCACCTAACAAAGTAGACCTTTTTTATGAATATTGACTCTAAAATATTAGATTGAAATTCAATGTGGAAGTAAATAATAAGATATGTAACTAACTGTAAGAAATAGCCAATTAAAGTGGCAACAAAGTTAATGGCACCATTTTCATCTTCCATAAGGGGAAGATTGTGTTCCTGCCTAAATAATTTCATTCAGAATTGTTCAGTCTACACCTGGGTTGTGTTCATTAGGGCACAAAAACGGTTACATTTTTTATAAACGTTTTGCAACAGAAAACAAAAATGAACGTTTCTTACTGGACAAATCCACGTAGTCCTTCTTGTTCCAGTCAGTCTTTTTGTTCTATTTGGTGCCTAATGAACACAACCCTGATCAACTAAAGGCCATAAAAAGAGCTTGACGGTCTACTGCACCTCTCGGCAGTTTCCCTCCGAGGACGGTGAACTTCTCTGGGCTCCGGAGGAACTCTACCACCTCCTGCAGCTCGTTCTTGGCCTCCTCCACCCCTTTGACGTGCTCAAATGTCACGTTCTTCATGTGGACAGGGTCCACCGCTGAGTCCAGGCCTGATGTGGTTCGGAATCGTACTGTCCAGAACGGTTAGATTAAGGTTCGAAATCACACTGCTCGGAAATCACACTGCAAAAGCGTTCTTAGCTATGGTTAGATTTATTTTAGTTTGGCAACAAATCACCGTCTTTAAGAAGCATTCGGTAAACTAAAAAAAAAAACTATATTATCATCAAGTTATCTTGATTACTCAAACTTGCTAGACATGCTTTTGTGTGTAAATTCTGAACGCATGAGCAAAGAGGTAAAGGCTCAATCTGGGATGCAGTTCAACTGTCATTTGAATGAATGAATTACATAGGCTACCCATTGACTTATAAAGAATGTTACTTTAAAACAGACAATATACAGCTTCAAAAACTGGTCACTCATGGACTGTGTATGAATTTAACACTGGTTACGTTTCTCCTGGCCCAACCCTCTGCAGCGAAGAGTGAAGTTTGACTAAAATGCGAGCTACAGATTGCGGCTTTAAAAAAAAGTACACGCCAAGCTGCATGCTAGAGCGAAGGACTTCAAGCTTGATTAGAGAGATGGACAAAATGAAAAGGAGCCTTTACCCGATAGGAAGGGCGTCTTGGAGAGGCCGTAGAGTCCCAGGAGCAGCAGGACCAGCAGGACCAGCCTCGTCCTCCTCAGAGAGTCTGCAGAGAAGATGAGAGTTTCAATCCACGTTCATTCAATACGAGGGAGAAAAAAAAATATGAAAGGCGGGCGTGCATCTCTTGTTGCAGTGAGTCTTCGGGTCCTGCAAGCTGAAACCGTGGTCATTTAATGCTCACTGCAAGAAGAGTAGAGCTGGTGACTTTCATTTTTCTGGAAGATAACATACACCTAGGTAATGTTTAGTAGGCAGTAGAAACATTAGACAATGTTGTGAAACGAAGGAGGTACTACCTGAGCTGTTCCATTAAGAACACCCGTTTTGGTTTTCCGTTTCGCCATGTGTCTTACTGAGCATGACCCTGGTCTTGTAGTGTAGTATAGTGTACACTTGCCTTGTGTGCGCTGTGTCAGAGCTTGGGATTTCAGGAAGCCCTCAGCAAACCCTGTCTTGAAAGAATCTTGCTGCCCATCAGGAATATTCTTTTTCTTCATAAGCTTGTCCAAGGTTTCCACCTCCATCCCCTTATCACGCATCAGGAGGCCCTGCATGAGACAACAGTCAGATATGTTTACAATAAAACCAGGAGCATGTTCAGTAGGAAAACATCTGAGAGATAACATTTGTCTTTGTCAAATAAGATGTAAAAATACACGCCCCCCCCCCCCCCCCCCATTTTCCATTGTAAAACATTTTCAAACATTTTTCTATGGTGTGGCCTAATGAACAAGACCCAGGTACTCTCTCCAGAGAATGACAGAGTACAGACAAACCAGTGGTCTCACCTTCATAAAGGAGGGTGTAAAGCCATCTGATTCCATGGGACGCTCAAAGCCTGCCTGCAGTCGCTTGTGTTTCCCTAGAGTTTTAAAGCCTCTGTTCTGGATCCACACTGGAAACAAGTACACATACTGTATGTTCAACACATATAAAATCAAAACTACACATTTCTAAGTAGAAAGATGTTTGGTAAATATGAATGCAGTTTAGGTGTTCATGATCGCACTCAAATATGGGTGAGTGATTGTCAAAAACAGCAGACAAACGCCATGCCCTCCATTTCATTGAACAAACTCTTCCTCTAAAATAGACCAATAGCAACGGTAGAATAGGCTCCCATTTAAAATGGATGTCACAAGCATATGCCACTGTTGACATTGACTTGCATTTGCAGGAGAACTGCGCTGGGATTTTTGCTGGATATTTATTAGTCACTTAATTACAAAATGATATAATAAAATTATCTTTGATTACCTGGCCAATAGCGGAGCTCTGTACAAACTGCCTGAAGAGGGGAAGGGATCTGTTTGCAGAAAACAGGGTAGGAGGTACCCATTTTACCACCAGAGAACCCTACAAGGACAATGGAAGGAGGGTTGGATGTGCATATTCCACCCAATAGTTAGGATTTAATTAGTGATTCTGTCTCAAAAATCAACTCATTCATAGAAATATGATACTAAATTAATTCTATAATAGACATCAATCAGTGCTATACAAAAAAAACACTTATCATAAGCGAATCATATGTATTCTATACTGCAATAACATGCAGTCAACCCCCCACACACCCTTTGATATGGGCCCTACACAAAAGGCGATTTAAACTCAGATAAATCTTAAAATCGGGTTACAGTTAATTGTTCAATTACCGGGTGAGTTTCCCAAAAACAAAAAGATCATGTTTAGCTTGAAGCTCATCATTTGTACAAGATTAATTTAGTTTTTGGGAAACACATCAACCAGCAGTAGGGTTACTACTCACTAACCAGCAGTAGGGTTACTATAGTCATTATCTATATACAGTGGAAGTCGGAAGTTTACATACACCTTAGCCAAATACATTTAAACTCAGTTTTTCACAATTCCTGACATTTAATCCTAGTAAAAATGCCATGTCTTTAGGTCAGTTAGGATCACCACTTTATTTTAAAAAAAAATTGAAATGTCAGAATAATAGTAGAGAGAATGATCTATTTCAGCATTTATTTATTTCATCACATTCCCAGTGGGTCAGAAGTTTACATGCACTCAATTAGTATTTGGTAGCATTGCCTTTACATTGTTTAACTTGGGTCAAACGTTTCGGGTAGCCTTCCACAAGCTTCCCACAATAAGTTGGGTGAATTTTGGCCCATTCCTCCTGACAGAGCTGATGTAACTGAGTCAGATTTATAGGCCTCCTTGCTCGCACACGCTTTTTCAGTTCTGCCCACAACTTTTCTATAGGATGAGGTCAGGGCTTTGTGATGGCCACTCCAATACCTTGACTTTGTTGTCCTTAAGCCATTTTGTCACAACTTTGGAAGTATGCTTGGGGTCATTGTCCATTTGGAAGAACCATTTGCGACCAAGCTTTAACTTGATGTCGTGAGATGTTGCTTCAATATATCCACATCATTTTCCAACCTCATGATGCCATCTATTTTGTGAAGTGCACCAGTCCCTTCTGCAGCAAAGGCTGAGCGGCCTTTCAGGTTATGTCGATATAGTACTCGTTTAACTGTGGATATAGATACTTTTGTACCCATTTCCTCCAGCATCTTCACAAGGTCCTTTGCTGTTGTTCTGGGATTCTACCCAGAAGCGTCTCCTTCCTGAGCGGTAGGACAGCTGCGTGGTCCCATGGTGTTTATACTTGCGTACTATTGCTTGTACAGATGAACATGGTACCTTCAGGCGTTTGAAAATTGCTCCCAAGGATGAACCAGACTTGTGGAGGTCTACAATTTTTTTTCTGAGATCTTGACTGATTTCTTTTGATTTTCACATGTCAAGCAAAGAGGCACTGAGTTTGAAGGTAGGCCTTGAAATACATCTACAGGTACACCTCCAATTGACTCAAATGATGTCAATTAGCCTATCAGAAGCTTCTAAAGCCATGACATAATTTTCTGGAATTTTCCAAGCTGTTTAAAGGCACAGTCAACTTAGTGTATGTAAACTTCTGACCCACTGGAATTATGATACAGTGAATTATAAGTGACATAATCGGTCTGTAAACAATTGTTGGAAAAATGACTTGTGTCATGCACAAAGTAGATGTCCTAACCAACTTCCCAAAACTATAGTTTGTTAACAAGAAATTTGTGTTGAAGAAAAAAAATAAAAGATTTAATGACTCCAACCAAAGTGTATGTAAACTTCCGACTTCAACTGTAGATGTGTCCTTTGCCTCACCATGCTTGTTGTGGAAGAAGGAATGTGAGGAGAGGTGAGAGGTCCCCCAGGCCTGTTGGCTGGGGCTGGATGAGGACAGCGCCCCCTGTTGACTCAGACGTGGTAACATAGCGCTTATTAGCTCGTCCAGCTGCCCCACGCCCAGGTCGGACAGGCCCAGGTCCCTCAGGGTCCACGTGGGCTACGCATACAAATCAAATGTTATTTGTCACATTCTTCATAAACAACAGGTGTAGACTAACAGTGAAATGTTTACTTATGAGTCCTTTCAAAACGATGTAGAGAGATTTTTTTTAGAAATAGAAAAATAATAACAAGGAATAAATCCACATGATAACTTGGCTACACACACACACACCTAGTGGTTAGTGTTGGACTAGTAACCGAAAGGTTGCAAGATCGAATACCCGAGTTGACAAGGTAAAAATCTGTCGTTCGGGCCCCTGAACAAGGCAGTTAAACCCACTGTTCTTAGGCCGTCATTGAAAATAAGAATTTGTTCTTAACTGACCTGCCAAGTTAAATAAAATAAAAACTTGGCTATATACAAAAGGATACCAGTACAGTACTGGTATATATATAAAGTACAGGTACACACACAGAACACACTTTAAAATGCTTTATTTGAATCCACAAATTATACTACATTTTAAAAGGATTCAAACATTTCAAAAGGTTACAGTTACAGGTTAGGTATATAGGTTAGGTTAAAGGTTACAGACATGCATTCTGCATTCTGACCCCTTGATTTTTAACACATTTTGTTACGTTACAGCCTTATTCTAAAATGGATTAAATCCCCCCCCCCTCCCCCCAATCTACACACAATACACCATAATGACAAAGCAAAAACAGGTTTAGACATTTTTGCAAATTTACTACAAATAAAAACACTGAAATATCACATCTATGTAAGTACTCAGACCCGTCACTCAGTACCTTGTTAAAGCACCTTTGGCAGCGATTACAGCCTCAAGTCTTCTTAGGTATGACGCTACAAGCTTGGCACACCTGTATTTGGGGAGGTTCCTTCGCCGAAGTTTGAGCGCTCTAGAGCAGGTTTGCATCAAGGATCTCTGTACTTTGCTCCATTCATCTTTCCCTCGATTACGATCATCCCAGTCCCTGAAAAATATCCCCACAGCATGATGCTGCCACCGCCAAGCTTCACTGTAGGGATGGCGCCAGGTTTCCTCCAGATGTGACGCTTGGCATTCAGGCCAAAGAGTTCAATCTTGGTTTCATCAGACCAGATAATCTTGTTTCTCATCGTCTGAGAGTCTTTAGGTGCCTTTTTGGCAAACTCCAAGGGGGCTGTCATGTGCCTTTTACTGAGGTGTGGATTCCATCTGGTCACTTTACCATAAAGGCCTGATTGTGGAGATGGGAGAACCTTCCAGAAGGACAACCATCTCTGCAGCACTCCACCAGAGGAACTCTTGAGCTCTGTCAGAGTGACCATCAGGTTCTTGATCACCTCCCCAACCAAGGCCCTTCTCCCCCGATTGCTCAGTTTGGCCGGCCGGCCGGTTCTTGGAAGAGTCTTGGTGGTTCCAAATTTCTTCCATTTAAGATTGATGGAGGTCACTGTGTTCTTGGGGACATTCAATGCTGCAGAAATGTTGGGGTACCCTTCCCCAGATCTGTGCCTCAACACAATCCTGTCTTGGAGCTCTACGGAAAATTCCTTTGACCTCATGGCTTGGTTTTTGCTCTGACATGCACTGTCAACTGTGGGACATTATATATAGACAGGTGTGTGCCTTTCCAAATCATGTCCAATCAATTGAATTGGACTCCTGGTGGACTCCAAGTTGTAGAAACAACTCAAGGATGCACCTGAGCTCAATTTCGAGTCTCATAGCAAAGGATCTGAATACTTATGTAAATAAGGCAATTCTGTTTTTTAAAATTTTTAATAAATTAGCAAAAATGTCTTAAAACCTGCTTCGATTCGTCATTTTGGGGTATTGTGTGTCGATTGAGGGAAAAATATATATTTTATCCATTTTAGAAAAAGGCTGTAATGTAACAAAATGTGGAAAAGTCAAGAGGTCTGAATACTTCCCGAAAGCAGTGTATATGGCCACTTATGGATACAGAAACCCCCTGTTTTCCATATAGCTAGGCTGCCCATGACAGTTGGACAGAACAGTATTGCCAGCTGCTTTGCAGATCTGCAAGCTGTAGCCCGTGTGCATGTGCATTTACCTCCGTGCTCTGCAAGTCCTGTTCCAAGGCATGCTCTCTATGCTGAGGTTTAGCAGCGGCATTGCTGCTGCCCACTGCAGTCTTCAGGTATTGGACGGCATTGATCAGGTGACTCAGGGGGACAGTGACCTGCCAGGCAACACACAACAGGAATACATCAGCTCACACACGCTAATTGCTGTTTAGTATGAAACCCTTTTAAACTGTGTCCCACAACACACAGTCATGCACAATGTGGGACTCTCCCAAAGTATAACCAGTAAACACTAATGCTTAATTTGTAAATTACGTAAAAGTTTTGGAATGTACCCCGACTATAAATACATTTAAAAATAAAATAAACATTAAATGGTGCCTTCTTGTTTGCTTCATATAAGGAATTTGAAATTATGTATACTTTTACTTTTGATACTAAAGTATATTTAAAACCAACTCATTTTAGACTTTTCTCAAGTAGTATTTTTATGGGTGACTTTCACTTAAGTCATTTCCTATTAAGGTATCATTACTTTTACTCAAGTATGACAATTGGGTACTTTTTCCATCAGTGATAATGATATATATATCTCATTTAAAGTAATAATGGCTAGTATCCTATAGTAAATACTGTGAGCAGAACATAATCACGCCAATCGTCATGAAACCCCACAGAAGAACAAAGTAGAAGAAAAATATACTGATAACGAAGCCATTTTATCTGTGGTAGATTCGGAAATGAAAATAATTATTTTTACATTATTTTTTTAAAGAGTATAATTTGCACTTAGTTCGATGAACCTGGGGTGGACCGGAAGCGGTTGCAAATTCAAATTCGGTTGTAAAGATTTTAAGCTTTTTTTTTTTTGTCTCCTCAGACGTGGTGGCTAACAACAACGACAGAGAACCATTTATAGAGCTTCATGTGGTGAAACGAAGGATTTTCCCAAGGTAATGCATGAATGCCGTATATATATATATATATATTTTAAACTCAACTAACGTTAGCAAATCAAGGAGCTAAATAAAAGGTTACATAAAAAAAAAAACATAGTAATCAAGAAGCTAATGTAACTAGCAAACAAAGCTAACGCTAGCTAGCATCATTGATTATCCAACCTGGCTACAGCTAGCTTTACTACCATGCACTTGTGTGTAATCTACAATTCTGGCGGCACTGTTGAGGTTAAAAACGCTATACGAGCTGGCTAGCCTGCTAACGTCGGTCACAAATGTTTCTCCTTGCAGCTGTAGTGTTGCTAGCTAACGTTAGCTACTCGCTAACATCAGTAGCGTTAACGTTGGAGACACTTGCGTTTTTTTTGTGCAAACCGAGCTTGTGCATAATATACGCCTTTTCTCATCATACTGCTTTGTTGCCTGTGTAATACGTGTGTTGTGGGGGTAGAATAACACAATGTGGACATTTATGCCATGCGAAATAATTTGATATCCTAAAAACGTTCAATGTCATAATTAACAATCAACATGGTGTAACGTTAGCTACCGTGCTAATGTTCAGAGTGCGAATTACATTGTGCAATTCGTGGTCTTATGGGCCTAATAAAGACGTCAATTACCTATTATTTATTTTTTAATTTTGCATAAACAACAAGTCGTCTTAATGTTTGTCAAACAAAATACTTGAAGTAAACTGCATGTTCGTACACTCAAATAACCCCAGCATCAAATCCGTTTCATTGCATGTGTATTCGCGCCATTTCATATGAATAGAAAGACATCTGTTTACGAAACACAAAGAAGTGTCCCTAATGACATTCTCGGCGATTGCCATTGATTATGCTCATATTGATTAAGTCTACAGCAATGGATGTGTTTTGCTTAAATTTTTTACTTGTTTTGTTACTTGTAAATTCGGGCGACCTGAAATGAGGCTGAAACTGTCCCGGGAAAACAGGATGGTCACCATAACACACACACGGTCAATTCATTAGACTAGATTATAATGTGTATTACCATGAACGTCAAAATATGCCTACTGGTGACGAAGTGGTTAAACGTTTAGTTTTTTTGGTGGGTAACAATTTCTAAACTTTAGCCCCGGGACTGCCGATCACGAATATTATTCCGCAGAGAAACACGAAGATTGAACTTCACTCAGAGCAGCGGTCGATCTCCAACGCATTCATAGTCGATGAATGCCAAACATTCCTGTAAAAAAAACTACAAAAAACGATAAAGCCTTGTTCCTATTTACTTATTTGATTCATCTGATTCAGCTGTTTTTGGTAGGTGCACCCGATTCAGCGAACTGTTGCCATTATGAAACATTTGATGTGTCTGAAAGTACAAACTCTGCCTTCCCGGTGGGCCCTAGGAATACTAATGCATTTTATTTTGTAAAGTGGTTTCTTGCGTCTTAACATTTTCAGTCACCTCCTTGTCTGAAGGATTAATGTCAAGCCCTGCATGTTTTCTTTCTTCTTTTAAGTTCAGTCTCATGTAATGTAGGCCTCATTGAACATCACACATTGGCTGCTACTGTAGGCTGAATGATGTTCTATGTTAAAATGTTATGGGATGTGTTTTTCTCCATTGTTTTTGATGGTAGATCTACATTATGATCAAATAGCCTCAGTAGCCTACTTGGCCACTGTTAGTTGTAACTTAACGCGGGTACAACCTCAGTTGTTCACAGTAAAACGTGCAGAATTTTCAATGTTCAGGTTTGCTCTCAGCAGACCTGAAATTTGCTCAGTGCCTGAAAAAACGAGGGAACATTGATGGGTAAACTGAATACTGGTCGTGGAAAAAAGTAACGCTCCTTATTTTTCTGAAAAAGATGGGTAAATGGAGTTTACCCTCCACCACTGCCGGTGTAGCCTGCCCTCAGACTAGATAATTTTACACAAACAGGTAGTCTACATTCAATATAATAGACATACAACAGTTGAATAAAAACACGTTTACACCCTAGTTGATAAGTTGTCCATAATTCATTCATTGAATGCTACCTTTCTTTCCTTACATTAATGAGTGTTGTCATTATTAAGCATTTAACAATTGAACTTAAACCCTGTACAAAATTCTGGATCTTGGAGATCTCGGGAAAGTGCACTATACCTATGAAACATTTCATCGTGGGTGCACAAATCCAAAATAATGAAGGCCCATGTCATTGCAAAATTGAATGGTTCTAACGGAAAGAGTCAACTACTATAGGCCTACTGTCATTAACATATACTTGTTGAAAGGATTGGATGCGTGTTGGAAAGAGTCAACTACTATAGGCCTACTGTCGTTAATATATACACTTGTTGAATGGATTGGATGCGTGTTGGAAAGAGTCAACTACTATAGGCCTACTGTCATTAACATATACTTGTTGAATGGATTGCATGCGTGTTGGAGTCTAGTTGTCTAAATATCTACTTCTGAACATTATCTGTGGCGCACCTGAATAACAAAGCAGAATAACAAAGCAATGAGTTCTCTAAAACAGCTGACTGACAAAAGCAAACCATGATGAATCAACGGATTAATCTAATGCATTGGAATAAACCTTTTTTAAAATCAAGGACGCATGGCAAACAAATGGCAAATTAGGAAGTACAAAGGAAAATCTATGCATTTTTTAAAAGGAGCTCAGCACCAAGTGGACAGTGCCGCTTTCTAGCCAGCGATAGAATTCTACAGTACCATTCATGGACAGGAAGACTTTGTGCAGCCACGTGGATATAAATGGTTTAAACCACGTTTTTCTCCATATTTACAACTAAAATATTTACCACTGCATTTTAAACAAATAGAATGGTTCAAATTAGCATTATTTAGAGCCCCCTCAAGTTTGACTTTTGTTGCATTCAGGGGAGCTGAGCCCACCCTAAACGTTACACCCCTTACATGTTCTGTTTAGAGGCGAATTAGCTCTGGCAGCCAAAACAACCAAACACTCCCATCTAAACGTGAATCGATTCTCAATTGCTGTACGGTTCTAGAAACAAAGCCCTCTACTTTCATACCACAAAATAACAAGCAAATGCTAAATATACAGTTACTTTACACTGTTAACACAGTTGCAGCCAATGGCATTGTGCTTCCATTTAAACACAGGTGTTCGGAGAAGCAGATAGCCAATTAGCACATGTCTGCCTGTTTTCCACAAACAAGCTCTGTAACATGGAAATATGACCGCGTGGGAACCCTAACCCTATAAAAAGTGTAGTTATTTAACCTAACTATGGTTAGGTCAGCCTTTACCACAAACCGTATCGGTCGACCAGCTTAATGATATCCGATTTCAAATCACTGACCTTATTGCTGTCCTAATAGAATTGCATGGAATCAGAAGAAAAAAATATTTGGGTAGATTTGTCTTTCATTTCAGGGCAATTTACATGTTTTTTTATAAGTAACCATGTCAATGTCTTTTACAGTGGGTTGCACCTGAAGATCACAGGTCCATCGGAGAATGGCACTGAACCAGGATGAAATAATAGAAGGAATGGAGATTAAAATGGAAGTGGAAGAAGTGGCAACCAATTCTGAAGTGCAGGTAGATGTTGCTGGCAGTGAAGAGTCAGATAAAGCCTTGTCCAATAGTAACCTCGCAACACCTAAAAGGGGGCGGGGTAGGCCACCCAAATATGGATCGGCCTCCAAGTCAGATAATGCCTTGTCTAATTGTAACCCCTCAACACCTAAGAGAGGTAGACCTAAAGGATCAGTGTTTATGAAAACCAAGATGCTGAAGGTGATCGGCCTCGCGGCGGCTTGCCTACCCCGAAAACCAGATGACCCCTCCCCAAAGAAGCGTGGCCGACCCCGAAAAAAGAAGCGTGGCCCGCCCAGTAAAGTTGAATCGACAAGGAAGAGCCTAACACCCAAGGGGGAAGAGGATAGAAAACTGGAAAGCCAAGCAAGGCGGTCCCCCGGAAGGCCGCGTATCTATCCACGCATTGATTCTCCAGTCACTGAGCCCAGGGGAAGAGGTCACCCACGCAAGACGGAGGATGCCACCAAGTCCCCCATCTATGATGGTCCCCCACGGAAAAGGGGCCGTCCCCCTGGTGCAGCAAACAAAGTTAAGAGGGGGGCAGAGCAGGATAAGGACAACGGTGAACCTCCAGTCAAACGCTCCTTCCACGCCAAAGACAAAACAGAGGAAGCAGGATTTCCACCAGTCGAAGAAAGTGATCAGGAAGATGAAACAGGGAGGGTGGATCAAGAAAGTGAAAAGTGGAAGGTGGAATATAGAGAAGACCCCAAGAAGCCAGTTAGCCCCAGTGACCCCACTAGCTTTCTCTGGGCAAGTCACATAACACCTAAGAGAGGTAGGCCGAAAGGATCGGTCTCCAAGTTACTGGGTAGCCCCATAACACCTAACAGAGGTAGGCCGAAAGGATCGGTCTCCAAGTTACTGGGTAGCCCCATAACATCTAAGAGAGGTAGACCTAAAGGATCAGTGTTTACACAACGCAAGATACTGAAGGCGACGGGCGAGCCGCCGCGAGGCCAACCTCGAGAAGTGGTTGACCTCTCCCTTGATAAGCATGGCCGGCCCAGTATAGTTCAATTGAAAAGGAGAAGGCCAAAGAAAAGGGGAAGGCCAAAGAAGATACTAACACCCGATGAGGAAGAAGAGCTAAAGAAACTGGAAAGCCAACCAAGAAGACCATGCGGAAGGCCACGTATCTATCCCTGCGATGATTCTCCAGTCACTGAGCCCAGGGGAAAAGGTCCCCCACGGAAAAGGGGCCGTCCCCCTGGTGCACCAAACAAAGTTAAGAGGGGGGCAGAGCAGAATAAGAACAACAGTGAACCTCCAGTCAAACGCTCCTTCCACGCCAAAGAAAAAAGCGAGGAAGTGGGATTTCCACCAGTGGAAGAAAGTGATCAGGAAGATGAAACCGGGAGGGTGGATCAAGAAAGTGAAAAGTGGAAGGTGGAATATAGAGAAGACCCCAATAATCCAGTTACCCCTAGTGACCCCACTAGCTTTCTCTGGGCAAGTCACATAACACCTAACAGAGGTAGGCCGAAAGGATCGGCCTCCAAGTTACTGGGTAGCCCCATAACACCCAATAGAGGTAGGCCGAAAGGATCAGTCTCCAAGTTACTGGGTAGCCCCATAACACCTAACAGAGGTAGGCCGAAAGGATCGGTCTCCAAGTTACTGGGTAGCCCCATAACACCCAATAGAGGTAGGCCGAAAGGATCAGTCTCCAAGTTACTGGGTAGCCCCATAACACCTAACAGAGGTAGGCCAAAAGGATCCGTCTCCAAGTTACTGGGTAGCCCCATAACACCTAACAGAGGTAGGCCAAAAGGATCAGTGTCCAAGTTACTGGGTAGCCCCATAACACCTAACAGAGGTAGGCCAAAAGGATCAGTGTCCAAGTTACTGGGTAGCCCCATAACACCTAACAGAGGTAGGCCGAAAGGATCAGTGTCCAAGTTACTGGGTAGCCCCATAACACCTAACAGAGGTAGGCCAAAAGGATCCGTCTCCAAGTTACTGGGTAGCCCCATAACACCCAATAGAGGTAGGCCGAAAGGATCAGTCTCCAAGTTACTGGGTAGCCCCATAACACCTAACAGAGGTAGGCCGAAAGGATCAGTGTCCAAGTTACTGGGTAGCCCCATAACACCTAACAGAGGTAGGCCGAAAGGATCCGTCTCCAAGTTACTGGGTAGCCCCATAACACCCAATAGAGGTAGGCCGAAAGGATCAGTGTCCAAGTTACTGGGTAGCCCCATAACACCTAACAGAGGTAGGCCTAAAGGATCAGTATTTACACAACCCAAGATACTGAAGGTGATCGGCCTCGCGGCGGCTTGCCTACCCCGAAAACCAGATGACCCCTCCCCAAAGAAGAGTGGCCGACCCCGAAAAAAGAAGCGTGGCCCGCCCAGTAAAGTTGAATCGACAAGGAAGAGCCTAACACCCAAGGGGGAAGAGGATAGAAAACTGGAAAGCCAAGCAAGGCGGTCCCCCGGAAGGCCGCGTATCTATCCACGCATTGATTCTCCAGTCACTGAGCCCAGGGGAAGAGGTCGCCCACGGAAAAGGGGCCGTCCCCCTGGTGCAGCAAACAAAGTTAAGAGGGGGGCAGAGCAGGATAAGGACAACGGTGAACCTCCAGTCAAATGCAACTTTCACTCCAAAGACAAAACAGAGGAAGCAGGATTTCCACCAGTAGAAGAAAGTGATCAGGAAGATGAAACGGGGAGGGTGGATGAAGAAAGTGATACGGGGAAGAATATAGAGAAGTCACCACAAAGCCAGTTACCCCCAGTGACTGTAATAGCTTTATCGGTGCCATAAGCAGGATAATGTTTGGCGACAGCTCAGCCAGCGACGGTACCCCTTTATCTAGTTTGTAAAAATGTGTGTGCCATTATAGCCTGATTTTTGATAGAAAACTACATGATCAGATGAGGGTGGCCTGTTAGGGTGATCACTGTCATGAACATACACAGAACAAAAAAAAAAAAAACGCAGCTTGTAAAGTGTTGCTCCCATGTTTCATGAGCTGAAATAAAAGATCCCAGACATTTTAAATACGCACAAAAAGCAACTCAAATTGTGCAAAATGTGTGTTTACAGTCCTGATAGTGAGCATTTCTCCTTTGCTAAGATAAATCCATCCACCAGACAGGTGTGCCATATCAAGAAGCTGATTAAACAGCATGCTCATTACACAAGTGCACCTTGTGCTGGGGACATAAACGGCCACTAAAATGTGCGGTTGTCGTCACACAAGTTGAGTGTGCAATGTTGACTGCAGCAATGTTCACCAGAGCTATTGCCACAATTTAATTTTATCGATGGAAATTTGAACGCTCAGAGATACTGTGACAACATCCTGAGGCCCATTGTTGTGCCATGTATCTGCTGCCATCACCTCATGTTTCGGCATGAAAATGCACAGCCCCAAGTCACAAAGAAATGTACACAATTCCTGGAAGCTGTAAACGTACCAGTTATTCCATGGCCGCCATACTCACCAGACATGTCACCCATTGAGCACGTTTGGGATCCTCTGGATCAACAGCATGTTCCAGGTCCCGCCAATATCCAGCAACTTCACACAGCCATTTAAGAGGAGTGGGACAACATTCCACAGGCCACAATCAACAGCCTGATCAACTCTATACGAAGGAGATGTCACGCTGCATGAGGCAAATACTGACTGGTTATGAGCCACACCCCCTGCTTGTTTTAAAGGTATCTGTGACCAAAAGATGCATACAGTGCCTTGCGAAAGTATTCGGCCCCCTTGAACTTTGCGACCTTTTGCCACATTTCAGGCTTCAAACATAAAGATATAAAATTTTATTTTTTGTGAAGAATCAACAACAAGTGGGACACAATCATGAAGTGGAACGACATTTATTGGTTATTTCAAACTTTTTTAACAAATCAAAAACTGAAAAATTGGGCGTGCAAAATTATTCAGCCCCTTTACTTTCAGTGCAGCAAACTCTCTCCAGAAGTTCAGTGAGGATCTCTGAATGATCCAATGTTGACCTAAATGACTAATGATGATAAATACAATCCACCTGTGTGTAATCAAGTCTCCGTATAAATGCACCTGCACTGTGATAGTCTCAGAGGTCCGTCAAAAGCGCAGAGAGCATCATGTGGCAAAAGGTCGCAAAGTTCAAGGGGGCCGAATACTTTCGCAAGGCACTGTATCTATTCCTAGTCATGTGAAATCCATAGATAAAAAAAGGTCTAATTCATTTATTTCAATTGACTAATTTCCTTATATGAACTGCACTTCATGTTGAATTTTTATTTTTGTTCAGTGTAGATATTGCATTCACCTTTGTATTGGGTTAAAATGGTTGTTATTTGGACTGTGCAACTTTCAATTCAACATCCCTAAAAATGTATCCATTAAGACGTACAGATACTCACTTCTGTGAGGGTTTTGTTCACTAATATTATCCTTGTAGTTTTCTTAACATTACTCAGATCTTTAGGATTTAGACTTCTGTATTGGCTGTCAGTCCTGATAACTACTTTTTGATTGTACCTGGGCCCGGTTTCCCAAAAGCATCTTAAGGCTAAGTTCGTAGTCAGAGCCATAGGATCCTATGGTTCTCATGAACGTAGCCTTAAAATGCTTTTTCGAAAACTGGGCCCAGAGGAGTAACATTTCAAACGGGGACAGCTTGTGTGAGATTTTTCTAGGTTAGTCTCAATTGAGTCTTCACATTTTAGTCAACATTTTCTATAATCATGTTATCTATCGTCTGTCGGTGACATTTTAATGTCTGAGCGTAGTATGAATAAGTTGTTTTCAGTGACTAAATTGTGTGAGTTTACTGCAGTGAAATGTCAGACGTATTACATTTGATGTTTTTTTTAAATCTCAATAAAAAGCAAAAAAAAGTCCATTCTTCTGTTCTTATTCAGTACATGGCTTTCGAGTGTATCAAACATGTTTGAAAATCAGATTGTGGTCAGTTGGCTAATATCAGCTCATCCAGCCGCCCCTGGAGCTTTATATATGAGTAAAATACTTTGCTCAAGGGCACACCGGCAGGAGACGGTACCTGGGATTTGACACCAGCAGCCCTCTAGGTGACAGTGTCTACTCATGAGCATCAGAACAGACTACACAGGTGCCACCAAACCAACAACTGTCTAGCTACATTATTTCACAAATCAGTCATCAAGTTCAGCCAGCTAGCTATTATAGCCTCCTACAGCACTGCTCTACTAAAATAAAGGCTCTTGGGATACTATTCTACAGACCCCTGACTGCCTCTGCATCATGATCCATGTCGGGTCCAGACCTCGCTGCAATGTAGCAAGCTGTCCACCTGCCATTCCGTAATAGTAGCATAAACTAGCTAACTTACATTTCAGGAGTTTCTTCTCAGTTGTGAAGTAAGGTTGGCTTGACGGAACGTTAAAATAGCTAATTTAGCTGTGAGATTGAGCTAGATTGCTGCAACTACCCCAAGGAGACCACAAACAAACCCTGGGTCAAGTTAACTAATCTAGCTAACCAATGACCTTTTACAGATGAAAAGTATATTTTAAAACCTTTTGAAAATGTACAAGATATCCCTGAAAACTTCACAATAACTATATATATATATATATATATATATATATTTTTTTTTTTTTGGGGGGGGGGGGGGTCAATAGCATTACTCAATGTTATATAGACATCACTACTTGCGAAGAAAGGATTGACAGCTAGCTAAGGTTAATTTAGTATTTAACTATGACTTAACTAGTTACTGTAACGTTAACTGGTCAACAGCACTTCGCTACTGCTAACTAGCTACTTATTTTGTTGTTTACCTGTGGTTGGACGGATGTTGACAATGAAAACATTCCCAATGTCCCTCTCTAGACAGGCCAACAATGTGTTTAGAGGATCCTTTCCGATATGCCCTTTGATTCTCGTTCCTTCTATCCGGTCCAGCCGTCCACTCAGTTTGTTCGCGAAATGAAAGCGGCTAATTATAAAGGTCAACCGGATATGTTACATTAACAACCGGGGTAAATGCTTAGCTGTAAGAATGAATGCAATGATTCCGTGAGATAAAACATATTTTGAAGCTATATAGCTAGCCTGAATCAATGGATCATTTATATTGTTATTTAGGCCGATGTATGCCACATCAAAAAAAAAAAAAAGAAGGCAAGATTGCATATCAATGACACACCAATCCAAATTATATAGTTGCCGAAATACAAATAAAGCTTATCACAACATTTGTGGAAAATATAAATCTCCCTAAATATGACTAAATATTAATAATAATATTTCACCAGTCCATATAAAACGTTTGGTCCCCACAGGCTCTTGCAAAAAGCACATTTCATTTGGCAACAATACACAGAGTAATGTTGATCAATCTGACACAAGAAATAAGGAACATATTATTTTCCTTTAAAAAAATTCCTCAAAATTTATTCATGCTCCTAATAGATTTGTATCAACATGCTATTGATTTATTTTGGTGCGGCAGGTAGCCTAGAGGTTCGAGTGATGGACTAGTAACCGAAAAGTCGCAAGATTGAATCCCCGAGCTGTCGTTCTGCCCTTCAACAAGGCATTTAACCCACTGTTCCTAGGCCGTCATTGTAAATAAGAATTTGTTCTTAACTGACTTGCCTGGTTTAGTAAAGGTAAAAAAAAAGATATCGTCCTTAGTGAATGGGAATGATAGTGCGACATTAGATTCAAGAGGCACTATCTGTAAATTCATATCCCTGCTAACAATCGGACATAAAAAACGGTAGACCTCAAATTGACCTTATGCCAATTACTGAACTTGTTCCTATTTTTCGGTTTTAATGAGCAGATATAATCGTAGAGACCCTCCTGTCGCTAGTTATGGATAATGCTTTAGTAACATAAGCAACCATAAGGTTGGCTATATAGCAGGGGCAGACTGGGACATAAATCCCCCCCCCCCCCCCCACACACACACACAAGACTGTAATACTACTGACACAACATAGGCAACTATAGTACAGCGTTTCTCATCTTTTACTGTACCAGTGACGGTGAAACTGTCTGTCTGCCTGCCTGCCTGCCTGTCTGTCTGTATGTCTGTCTGTCTGTCTGTCTGTCTGTCTGTCTGTCTGTCTGTCTGTCTGTCTGTCTGTCTCTTATTAAATACTATTAAATACAGTGCCTTTGGACAGTATTCAGACCCCTTGACTTTTTCCACATTTGGTTAAGTTAGCCTTATTCTTAAATTGACTAAATAAATAAACAAAATCCTCATCAATCTACACACAATACCCCATAATGACAAAGCAAAAACAGGTTTTTAGAAATGTTTGCAAATGTATAAAAAACAAAAACAGAAATGTCTTATTTACATAAGTATTCAGCCCCTTTGCTATGTGACTTGAAATTGAGCTCAAGTGCATCCTGTTTCCATTGATCATCCTTGAGATGTTTCCACAACTTGATTGGAGTCCACCTGTGGTAAATTCAATTGATTGGACATGATTTGGAAAGGCACCCGCCTGTCTAAGGTCCCACAGTTGACAGTGCATGTCAGAGAAAAAGCCAAGACATGAGGTTAAAGGAACTGTCCTTAGAGCGCCGAGACAGGATTGTGTTGAGGCACAGATCTGGGGGAAGGGTACCTCAACATTTCTGCAGCATTGAAGGTCCCCAAGAACACAGTGGCCTCCATCATTCTTAAATGGAAGATGTTTGGAATCACCAAGACTCTTCCGAAAGCTGGTTGCCCAGCCAAACTGAACAATCTGGGGAGAGAGGTGTCAGAGAGGTGACTAAGAACCTGATGGTCACTCTGATAGAGCTCTAGAGTTCCTCTGTGGAGATGGGAGAACCTTCCAGAAGGACAACCATCTCTGCAGCACTCCACCAATCAGGCCTTTATGGTAGGGTGGCCAGACAGAAATGACCCCTCAGTAAAAGGCACATGACAGCCCGCTTGGCATTTGCCAAAAGGCACCTAAATACTCTCAGACCATGAGAAACAAGAATCTCTGGTCTGATGAAACCATGTTTGAACTCTTTGGCGTGAATGCCATGCTGAGCGCTCTGGAGGAAACCTACGGTGAAGCTCCAGAGCGCTCGGGACCTCAGACTGGGGCAAAGGTTTACCTTCCAAAAGGACAACAACCCTAAGCACACAGCCAAGACAACACAGGAGTGGCTTCGGGACACGTCTTTGAATGTCCTTGATTGGCCCAGCCAGAGCCCGGACTTCAACCATATTGAACATCTCTGGAGAGACCTGAAAATAGCTGTGCAGCAACACTCCTCATCCAACCTGACAGAGCTTGAGAGGATCTGCAGAGAATAATGGGAGTAACTCCCCAAATACAGGTGTGCCAAGCTTGTAGCGTCATACCCAAGAAGACTCGAAGCTGTAATAACTGCCAAAGGTACTTCAACAAAGTACTGAGTAAAGGGTCTGAATACTTATGTAAATGTGATTATATATATATATGTATATATATATATATATATATATATACACACTACTATTCAAACGTTTGGGGTCACTTAGAAATGTCCCTTGTTTTTGAAAGAAAAGCAACAAAAAAAATTGTCCATTAAAATAACGTCAAATTGATCAGAAATACAGTGTAGACCTTGTTAATGTTGTAAGTGACTGTTGTAGCTGGAAACAGCAGATTTTTTATGGAATAACTACATAGGCGCACAGAGGTCTATTATCATCAACCATCACTCCAGTGTTCCAATGGCATGTTGTGTTAGCTAATCCAAGTTTATCATTTTAAAAGGCTAATTGTTAATTAGAAAATCCTTTTGCAATTATGTTAGCACAGCTGAAAACTATTGTTCTGATTAAACAAGCAATAAAACGGGCCTTCTTTAGACTAGTTGAGTATCTGGAGCATCAGCATTTGTGGGTTCGATTACAGGCTCAAAATTGCCAGAAACAAAGTACTTTCTTCTGAAACTTATACTTAAACTTATACTTTTTCTGAGAAATGAAGGCTATTCTATGTGAGAAATGGACAAGAAACTGAAGATCTTGTACAACGCTGTGTACTACTCCCTTCACAGAACAGTGCAAACTGGCTTGAACCAGAATATAAAGAGGAATGGGAGGCCCCGGTACACACTGCGCAAGAGGACAAGTACATTAGAGTGTCCAGTTTGAGGAACAGACACCTCACAAGTCCTCAACTGGCAGCTTCATTAAATAGTACCCGCAAAACACCAGTCTCAACGTCAACAGTAAAGAGGCGACTCTGGGATGCTGGCCTTCTAGGCAGAGTTCCTCTGTCCAGTGTCTGTGTTATTTTGCCCATCTTAATATTTTATTTTTATTGGCCAGTCTGAGATATGGCTTTTTCTGTGCCTAAAGACGTGGATGTCGATTAAGGCAGCCCCCCGCACCTCTCTGATTCAGAGGGGTTGGGTTAAATGCGGAAGACACATTTCAGTTGGAGGCATTCAGTTGTTCAACTGACTAAGTACCCCCATCTCCCCTGCTGTATTTCAAGGATAATTGCATGTCACATGATCAAGCAAGAAAATGCATCAATTCTATGAATCAGTATCTAGTACAATATAATGCATGATCTAGATTATATACAAAATGCACTAATGCAGACAGAAAAATATCATCAATTATTGCGTTTACATATTCCATGTGAACATTTCTTCAGTATAAAAAACTACGGGATTGTAATAGAGAAGTGAGCTATTGAGACCACTAGATGGGGGTATCGAACACCAATAAGATGCAATATACAAGTTACAGAAAACATTTCAATAGCAATTATTCATTAATTCCTGATGGGCGGAGAGTTTTTAAATATAACATCCACCTGCATTCTGTCTGGAGAAGACTAAATTCAAGATTACCACCCCTACGCGAACGTTGTATTGTATAGCGGTTTTGTAGTAGCCAGGTTTCCATCCAATTGGCGACTGAGTTTCATGCGAATATGATCAAATATGCACATTTTCCCAGCAGTCGGTTACATGCACATAATAATGCGATTATTGTGTATAGACAGATTTATATAATAGTTCGATTAAAACGTTTACATGATTTGCAAGAAGAACGATCCTCTTACACTTCCATGGACACATCTGAAATCGGGTTACCTGATTGGCACTGATAAATGCAGAAAATCGCCGATCAAAATAAACGTTCAAGTACAACGAACATGTTATTTTTGGGAAGCATATTTGATTCTGATTTCGGATTTATAACGTTTGTATTTGAAAACGACTTCTACTACGCTTACATTCAGTAATTCCGAGGTAAGGAGAGGCTCGCTCGGCTGCTGGGACACGCGCAGATCAGATACACCGCTGTAACACCGGTCAAGGCGTTTACTTGTCCTAATAATTCGAAAGATTGCTCAGAAAACCCGGTGTTTTAATCGGCGTACGTTTACTTCGATTTTGACTTTACGCCGGTAAAAATAAACAGTGTAAGGTGTTTACAAGACTATTGCATAATCTGCCTACTACCATAAACCGTTTAATATATAATTATTAGTGTCCATGTAAAGGTAGTGGTGTGTTTCCACCAAATGTACTTGTTGTGGATAAAAATAAGTACATAATTACGCGGTGCACACAAAATGGAGAAAAATTAAATATTCAATCTGTTTCCATCTCATGTTCAACTGTACCGATGGTTTTGTCACAAACTCTTGCATTAAATAGCAAATGTGCCTCATCTGGATTTGGCACGTGCACTCTAGCCAACGGCTCGCAGATACAGTGTGGGTAGACTCTGCAGGTAGGATAGTCTACATGATTAGATTATCATGGATAAGAGCGAGAATATTTGTATTTGTCAAACGACAGTCAAGCATCGATCATCATGTCACCAGATGACCCTCGACATTTATTGGCTAGGAGCATCAAACTAATTCCGTGGGAGGACCACACACCATGTCATCGCTTGACTCCCAAGTTTACTTCGATATTATGGTTATTATATCAATATTAGCATATAAAGGCGTTTTCACCGCCATTTCTCTCATAATTCATTTTACCGACACAAAAATATCTCACCATGTCGAATGAATAAATTATCTGTCGGAATTTATAAAATTGTACTGACCCCTCCTGTTTCCATTACAGCTGTTGGGATTTATTTGAATGACTTTTACTTGCATATTAACTGTGGATGAGAACGTGGTTAACGTGCGTGAGTGGTGCGGTGCGGTGCGTCTCTCTGTTTTCTTCCTACCTCTACTGCACCCACAGACACGGACTTGGACCAGCAGAACCAGAAGTTTTAGCAAATAATTCTGTTAATTTTACACATTTAGCAGCGTAGGCTACTATGGCCCTTTTTTGGTTTCTGCTTTTTCGGCACCACCATTCCGTTTATCTGTTTTGACTGAGTGACTGACAAGAGTCAGAGCGGGTCTCACATTTGCGCGTTTGACTTTGAATGGAAATTTGCGCCACATAAACTCAGCCAATTAGAAAACCGGGCCGGCCCATCTTGGTAGGGGGACCGGACATTGCCCAGTGGTCAACAAAAATGCTCAATATATACTGAACAAAAATATAAACTCAACATGTAAAGTGTTGGTCCCATTTTTCACGAGCTGAAATAAAAGATCCCAGAAATGTTCCATATGCTCAAAAATGTATTGCGCTCAGATTGTGTGCACAGATTTGTTAATATCCCTGTTAGTGAGCATTTCTCCTTTGCCAAGATAATCCATCCATTTGACAGGTGTGGCATATCAACATGCTTGTTAAACAGCATTATCATTACACAAGTGCACCTTGTGCCTGGGACAATAAAATACCACTCTAAAATATGCAGTTTTGTCTCACAACACAATGCCACAGATGTATGGAGCCAGATAGCTGCTAAAAGGTCGAACGTACATATCGTTACGA
The DNA here is from genome assembly GCF_045791955.1 of Oncorhynchus clarkii lewisi. Taxonomy (NCBI): domain Eukaryota; kingdom Metazoa; phylum Chordata; class Actinopteri; order Salmoniformes; family Salmonidae; genus Oncorhynchus; species Oncorhynchus clarkii. The sequence goes on along the minus strand of NC_092166.1, from coordinate 8,619,838 downwards.
TCATAAGAAAATCCATACTTAAATTGTTGGATTGGATACTGGCCATTATTACTTTACATGATATATATATATATATATATATACCATATATACCATATATATACCAAAATCACTGATGGAAAAAGTACCCAGTTGTCTGAAATTGTCATACTTGAGTAAAAGTAATGATACCTTAATAGAAAATGACTCAAGTGAAAGTCACCCAGAAAAATACTACTTGAGAAAAGTTTAAAATAATTTGGTTTTAAATATACTTTAGTATCAAAAGTAAAAGTATACATCATTTCAAATTCCTTATATGAAGCAAACCAGAAGGCACCATTTTCACATTCCAACACTTTGACGTAATTTACAAATGAAGCATTAGTATTTACTGGTTATGATTGATTATTCCTGGTAGATACTACTGGTTATGATTCATTATTCCTGGTAGATACTACTGGTTATGATTCATTATTCCTGGTAGATACTACTGGATATGATTCATTATTCCTGGTAGATACTACTGGTTATGATTGCAGACAGAGCCCAGAGAATGGGATGGTGTAATACTGAATTAGTCATATGTTGATAAGGTGCATGCATGGGGATGTCCACGTCACCCAGAGACATGCCTATGCTCTAGAGAGACACCTAGCGGACTGAAACTTCATAGTTGTAGGCATAATTACAGCTAGTGCTGTCTAGACTTACGCTGGTAAACACATCCATTACATTAGCTATCTAAATGTGAAGTAAACTCAACTGGCGAGTATTCGAGAATGGGGACTTTTAATTTGAAAACGTGCAGGATACCTCTTTCCGGTTTCCCTGACTTCTGTTTTTTTAATACTGTGTTATTCTTGTTCGGGTAGCACCCCTCACAGGCCTTTTGGTGTTCGTTTTTTTTTGTTGGTGAGATGAAACTGCCAAAAACTCAGAAAGGTCATATTGTAGGTCAGAATTGCAACACAAGATTTGTTCAAGCCTAAAATGTTAGTCCGTAACTGTAACATGGTGGTTGTATGTTCACAGATGAAATTTCACATTTAGTTTCATGTATGTTTTTTTCTTACGATCCTAACAATTTACGTATGGATTTTCTTACGATCCTAACGATAGGTATATTCAACCTTTTGGCAGCTATCAGGATCCATAGTGGAGAGACGCAGCGCAGCTTCTCTCCAACAGCACCATGGGGAGGCGTGCTGGGCATCGACATAATACATATTTTGGGCCTGTGATTTTCGCAAAGTGGGCGCTGCTTATCAAGGGGCGACATCAGCGCTCTGCTTAATAGCTCATATGCAACTGGGTGAGAAGTGTTCATTGTTTTTGGGGGCAGAATTATGTGAGTGATTCTTGGAGGTGCGTCTTGGTCAGTTTATGTCGGGAAAACGACGTTCTCGTTAATCTACCGCTCTAGGCTGCCACTCACTTAGGTATAATGACACCACTGCGCACACACCAGTGGTTACTATGACAACTAGTATAGCCATGTCAGTAAATGACTGCTGTCTGAACACACAAATCCAATTTGGTCACTTTTAACTTGCTGTTTGGACAGTCAGTATTCCAAAACAGATTTGAAGAAATAAAAAACTGATTTGAGCATTAAGGTCTGCAGTGTGAACAAGGCTTTATTGCAACTTGCAGGTGCATCTCTGGTTATAATTGTATAATCATCAATTGGCTACTTAGATACATTCTTTGTAATTGAATTAAATACTACAAATACAATATTTTGCACTATAGTGTTGTTTTCTATCATTCATTTCTCATAAATTACACAATGTGTTCACAGGAAGAAAAAAACCTACAATCTCTACATAAGATTAGGAAAATTAACCATTCCTACAAACCCTAAAGGATTTATTTCTGAAAGTGAATGATTTGGGCTCATTGCAAATGATAATAGACAGCAGATATTGTACAATAATGTTCAGCCTTTGATCCACACAGAAACCTTCCTCATCCCTCTGTATTAATGAATGTTGTATGTTCTTCTGGGATTTCTTTGATAAATATTCTGAAATATTTAGCTATATTGGGAATAAAATATTAATATATAATCCATTAGTGTTAGTTGGAAGGTTATTCATCAACATCAATGTCAAGTAGGAGTACGCTTAAGTATATACTATAATATGGTTAATAAATACTGTATAAAATCTAGTTCTGTCCATAGACCTCAACACCACATCAATAGATCTATTGTGTCTTGATCCCCCTCAGGCAGTGCCATGTAAAACTTGTGACATTTTGTTTGGAGGCCAATGTACACTACTTTTATGGGTATACATTTGACAAACATTCATGTATTGCCTATTTTTGAGAAACGGAAACCATAATGTAATTCTAGGTGACAAAGTGGTAATATATATCGCACTGCACCCTGTTTTAAATTAGAGCAAATGATCAAGAAAGTTAGTGGTTCACTATGTCATGTTGTAAGAAAATATTAAGCTATAAGAGCCCAGCTCTTGGACTTCAATGGAGAATCCGCATTGAAAGTGATTTTTAGTCCAATGGGAATCCGGGAAACCGATCCATGAAGTTACAATATTGTATGGCATTAGTGGGGTATCAAAATAATATTACAAATTTCTCAAGTGGTAAGCAAACCTTGTATTGTGCCCGTAAATCCAGACAATGTTTAAATAAAAAATTAATTGTGAATTATGTATTACAAATCACCTCTCTGTACAATTACAGCTGGTGTCCAGTGCCAAACAGTGCCATTTAGAGAATTTAAATGAAAAGTACAATTTCTATACAAAAGTAGAGGCAATTCTCCCTCGAGTTTGGCTTGCTTGAATAACAACACTCGATCCTCAGCTTATCTTTCTGAAAAGAGAAACGTTGAACAACACATTAGTATAATGACCTGATTTGTTTTGATCAATGTGACAAACTGATAACATATATAGTACACGTCCCTGAACCTAAAGGTGCACATATTCTGCACAAGGTTAGGATACCTATGACATAGATAGAACACTGATAGAACACTGATAGAACACTGATAGAACACTGATAGAACACTGATAGAACACTGATAGAACACTGATAGAACAATTGAAAATATAAGCACCTCTACAGTAAAGACATACACCAGAGATATTTTCTATATATTTATACATGGCTCTGATTCACAGGGAACAGATGACATACAGTATAGAACACACAGTACACTCACTTCCTCTTTCGTTGCAGGTAAATATGAACCAGCCAATGAGAAATCAAAGGCCAGACTGTAGCAAACACCACGGTGGTAGGAGACAGGTGCAAAGGCCACCACGAAGGACTCTGGAAAACCAAAAAAAGACAACTCTCTCAACCATGCTGATATTAAAGAGTAAATCTCTTGTTAAAGAGACTTCTCTTGTTTAGCATTGCACATGTTTAAACAATTCCTCTTTCGTGTATACGTTTTAAGATATTCAATGAAAAAAAAAAAACGGTATGATTCTGGCATTGTGAATCCTATTTTTTTTTTAAAACTACTATTTAATAGTTAGACAGAAGATTGAAAACCTTACATAGACTTGTTTCTACTGTATTATTGACTGTATGTTTGTTTTACTCCATGTGTAACTCTGTGTTGTTGTATGTGTCGAACTGCTTTGCTTTATCTTGGCCAGGTCGCAATTGTAAATGAGAACTTGTTCTCAACTTGCCTACCTGGTTAAATAAAGGTGAAATAAAAAATAAAAACTTATTCCTTATGCTTTATTTTTTGAATGTCTTTTTTGCCATTAATGAATGTGTTATTCAATGCGTTTCTATGGGTAATAGTAATAAAGGCCAAATTAAATATTTGTTCAAATATTACATTTTATATGTATTTGTTTTATACCTAAAGGGGTCGTCAAATTCAAAATCAAATAGCTAAATGACCCATGGTATGACAATCTTAAAACATATGTCAGCTTAGACTTTTAGGAATTAATACACTGAACAAAAAATATAAATGCAACGTTTAAAGTGATGGGATAAAAGACCCCAGAAATGTTCCATACGCACAAACAGCTTATTTCACTCACATTTTATACACCATTTTGTTTACATCCCTGTCAGTGAGCATTTCTCCTTTGCCAAGATAATCTATCCACCTGACAGGCGTGGCATATCAAGAAGCTGATTAAACAGTTTGATCATTACACAGATGCACCTTGTGCTGGGGGACAATAAAATACCACTCTAAAATGTGCAGTTTTGACACACAACACAATGCCACAGATGTCTCAAACTTTTAGGGAGCATGAAATTGGCATGCTGACTGCAGAAATGTGCAACAGAGCTGTTGTCAGATAATTGAATGTTAATTTCTCTACCATAAACCGCCTCCAATGTTGTTTTAGAGAATTTGGCAGTAAGTACAACCGGCCTCGCACCCTCAGACCACGTGTATGACTGATGTCATTTTTGTGAACAGAGTGCCCCATGGTGGCGGTGGGGTTATGGCATGGGCAGGCATAAACTATGGACAAATAAAACAATTTCATTTTATCGATGGCAATTTCAATGCATAGAAATACCGTGACGAGATCCAGAGGCCCATTGTGAGGCCCATTTTTTTAAGGTATCTGTGACTAACAGACACATATATCTGTTTAAAAATATAATTTTTTATAGAATATTAAAACATACAATCTACCTGCAGTGAAGCTGTTCAACATTTACATCACATTCAGTCATCTAGCAGACTCCCATCCAGAGAGACCCACAGGGACAACCAGGTTCAAGCAACCCGCCCAAGGGAAAGTCAACAGATCTCCCACCATGTCAAATCGGGGACCCGATCCAGGGACCTATTGGCCACCGGCACAACTGGTAGGCCACCAACCAACAGTTATGTGAAAGCCATAGAGTAGGACCTAATGAATTTATTTTAATTGACCGAATTTCCTTACATGATCTGTAATTCAGAAAAATCTTTGAAATTGTTGTATGTTGCGTTTATATTTTTGTTCAGTATTGTTAGACAGAAGCACATACCTTTCTTGCCAGGGATAAGGAGTCATCTTGTCTAGCCTTAGAAAGTGATCTAGTCTGAAAATGAACACACACAAAATGTAGACTATGGTGGTCTCACTTATGATTCAGATATCATTTTAGACTGTATTGTGACACAGTTTTATAAAAATAAAAAGTACTGTTTTATCTCTATGGTTTTTAGACCGGGGTCTCACCTGTAATGTGGTCAGGGCCTCCAGAGTGTTAAGCCTCTGAAGCACATTAGCCATGTCCTCCTGCAGCCTGGTCAGCGCCATGGCGATGTGCTCGTTAAGGTTACCACTGGCAACAGCCTCAGTCCTGATCTGCATAACCCAGCCCTCTGCAGCATTTCCACTGGTAAAAATCTGTGACCCGCAACCTAGCCCCGATGACCTGGAACCTATACCACAAACAATGGGCAGTGAGCCAGCATCACTCTATGGACGTCATGGCCTGTAGTTACAAAACATCATATGCGTCTCGGAGTAGAAGTGCTGATCTAGGATCAGTTTGGCCTTTTAGAACATAAAACATGGACCGGGTGGAGCTGATCCTCGACAACACTTCAACTCTGAGACGCTTTATGAATAAAAGCACAGAAGCACAGAAAAAAGGTTTCAAGTCAATCAAGGGATCAAATGCTATTGATTTATACTTTTTTTTCATGATTTATTTTAAACAGTAAGACCATACAGACCCCACCTATTCCACTCATTGACCAGCAACTGTCACGTCGTTCTGTATGAAGCCCCTCCCTGTGAGGGGAGTCTTCCTGGAGACTCAGGTCCTCATCCAGGGTCTCTCCCTGAAGACTCCTCCTCTTAGCTTGACTTGCCCTTGTCCCGGAGGAGTGTACCCTGGGTATTCCTGATTCCTGTGAAGACAACCAATCATAATCATGCAGAGATGGCCAATGGGAGCGCCCCTTTTGCATTGTCATTACCCAAAACGCAAACCAATCCAATAAATAGAAGGGCGGGAGCGAGTAGTTCTGATTTACTGGAGCAAACACACCACATTTCTTAAGAGAGAACTTCTCACCTCCTCCATGGCTAAATGTTCCATTGAATCACAGAATTCCTCATTGTCCGAGTCGTTGACTCGAAGACGCTCTGTGTGGAGGGGACGAAGCACAACACATCATTGTCAGGTTATTGACACGGCAAGCATTGATCTGCATATATTAAGTGTACAGATCCAGTCCTTGATGACCACAGACCTGCATATTTCCTTTTTTACTAGGGACTGATTCTACCTGGTGTGTTCTCTACAGCCAATCAGTAACACGAAGAAATGAAAACCAGCAGGACTGCGGAACTTGAGGGCCTGAGCAGTTTACCCCTGGATAGACCCATGCTTAATGAAAGCACTTCCCACGGGAAGATGTTTTGGGTTGCGGGTGCTGTCGACAGGGGGTAGACCCCTGGAACACGGTTGGAGAGCCTACAGAGTGAAATGTGTTCTTTTAAGCCCAGTCATAGCGCAATCGCGTGTGAAAACAGAGGCCATTATTGAAAAAAGAGAATCCCAGCTCTCTCGTCCTGCTATATTTATCGCTCAATTCTTAAAATGAAGCTTATTTAATCTGCTTTACAACCGGTTTTAGCCTACCTGGCATTCATAGGCGGCGTGTGAGTTTCAAGCTTAAGGAAGATCAATTTAACCATAAAAAATCACCTTTATAATAACACATTCTATGAATCATCACATTTACAGACTTATGTAAGATAGCCTACTATTCATAATGTGATGAGTAGATTGGATAGTCATAATTTAGGCTAATAATATAACTCAAATCACTGTTCGCAAAAAAAAACGAGTTGAAAGCAGGGCTGAATGCGTACAGCGTAAAGTAGACCTAGGCTATATCTGATGTTTCTTCTTTTTTTTGTTGCACGGGAACAATGTGGTCTAAACACATTTCATGTAATTCTACTACACTTTATGACAGGACACATTAGCAGTATATTTTTTTAATATGATAAATTACAGGGCAGCCTACTCTGCTCCAACTGGCGACCTGTCATTCTGTTCTTCTGGGCGGAAGGGTAGCCTAGTGGTTAGAGCATTGGACTAGTGACCGGAAGGTTGCAAGTTCAAATCCCCGAGCTGACAAGGTACAACTCTGTCATTCTACTCCTGAGCAGACAGTTAACCCACTGTTCATAGGCTGTCATTGAAAATAATAATTTGTTCTTAACTGACTTGCCTAGTTAAATAAAGGTAAACAGGTCTTTCCTGTTTTGCATGTTATTTTGGCATTAATACATATGTAATTAATACAATGTAATAAAACAAATAGTGGTGTGTTTTTTGTTTTCTTGAGTAAGACAGCTCCAAAATGTGCAATTAATGTATTCTTTAGTGTTGTGTTCAGTAGTGGCTTTGCTGCGTCCACATATATATATATTTCTCCCCACAAAGATTTACATGCTAAAATCTCCACTGCTGCTGACACTGACAAACATATCAATAAATACTACGCTAAAATAGGCCTATGAGGGGGAGACACAAATAGAATATGACGTCCATCTAAACTGGAGGAGGAATTATTGTCCAAAAACAAACTTTAAAGTAGCACTGACCCAACAATGATAAATAGTAAATATGTGCAGTGCGCATTCACGTGTTATTTCATAGTTTTGATGTCTTCACTATTATTCTACAATGTAGAAAATAGTAAAAAATAAAATAAAACCCTTGAATGAATAGGTGTGTCCAAACTTTTGACTGGTACTGTATATTAGTAGGCTATATGTAAAGATCAGATTAAAGTAACAATAGTCTGATGGGTGAGAATATTGTCAAGTGCTTGTCAAATTGTGAATGAGAGACTGATGAAGTGTGTACAACCTGCGTAAGAAACAGAGCAGAGCTCATGTTTTATTACAGTGTAGTCCAGACTTTATTCAAATCCTCATTAGAGTTGCACAGTGGGTTAACAGCCTTGTTCAGGGGAAGATTGTTCCTAAGGTCTGCATCAGTGGCTAGAAGGCTGTGTGTGGAAGCCAGGAGATGCTAAATGTGTTTATGTTCATTAACTGACAATTACTGTGAGACCGGCAGTTAATTGCATGACAATTACCGGCTGACAAAATGTCATGACCGCCACAGCCCTAGTTTGGTCTCTCCTACAGGTGCTCTCAAATACAGTACCTACAGTTGGGTCCTACTAACTAACCCACCTACTGGAGGTGGTGCTTACCACTGAGGTGTCTGTTCAGATGCCTGTAGCGGTTCTCCGGTAGGGGATCTTTGGAGTAGGCCAGTTCCTCTTCCTCCACCTCACTGTTGAGGGAGCTCTGTGTCCCATTGGTCATGGAGGAGACGCTGGGCTCCACACTGCCGTTGGACGAGCTGACCTCAGACCTCCACCTGCGGTCCTTCACCCTGAGCAGATTCATGTCAGGGCCTGGGGACTTCCTCCCTGACGGACAGTATGACAATTAGTGTCATGTTAATAAGCATATTATAGTTATAAACCTGACATGACACAACACTGACATAACAATGGTCCTCCCGGTCCTTTGTTTCATAGTGATATAGAGAGGTTATGGTTTAAATTGTGACAAACTGATGTAACCACGGCCTAGGGACATTTTATCTCCGAAATAAAAGTCCTGAAGTCTCTTTTATGGTAACATACAGAACCATGTCAAATTCAGTCCTCATCTTCCACTTGAACTGCTTTATAGCTACCCATAGTTATAGCACTGTCGTAAGTATAACCATGTTTGGCTTGTTAATACGTTATGCTACATAGTATTCATAACCAAGTTGTTGTGTAGAGAAACAGCTCAAAATATGATATGTACAATTTGTGGTACCTCTCTCCTCCTCCGCTTCATCATCTGCATCTTCCTCCTCATCACTGTCCACTTTCTCCTCCTCCTTCTCCTCTTCCTCCTCCTCATCACTGTCCACTTTCTCCTCCTCCTCCTCCTCATCACTGTCCACTTTCTCCTCCTCCTTCTCCTCTTCCTCCTCCTCATCACTGTCCACTTTCTCCTCCTCCTTCTCCTTATCAGTGCTTTTGCTTTCCTCCTTGTCAGTCATAGTCATGCCATTTATTTTGCTTTCTGGGACTTTGGTTTGAATATCCTTCCAGATTTCCAGACTCCCAAAGCCTGAGCAGTGCAATAAAATGTACAAGACACCTTATTATAACCTCTTTAGAATTATAATGAGCTACTCTAGATAACACCGACTGCATCTACACTAGATAACGACGGTATCTACTCTAGATAACACCGACTGTATCTACTCTAGGTAACACCGACTGTATCTACTCTAGGTAACACCGACTGTGTCTACTCTAGATAACACTGACTGTATCTACTCTAGATAACGACTGTATCTACTCTAGGTAACACCGACTGTGTCTACTCTAGATAACACCTACTGTATCTACTCTAGATAACACCTACTGTATCTACTCTAGATAACACCGACTGCATCTACATTGCCACAACATTTAGCATTCTATGCATCACAACCACCGTTCACAAAGCTCAGCACAAGTTACACAACTACACAGCTAACACCAACAGGCTGCTATTTATTAGCAACAGACTTTTCTACTATTGAGACAATACCAGACACTTTCAAAGATAAAACAACCAATCAACCACGCCACAGAACACAACAAAATGAAGTTCTCTACTCATCCAGCCTTCAACATCTTTGCACTTATTTCCTTAAAGGGATAGTTCACCAAAATGTCAAATTGAAGTCAACTTATGGATGGATACCTTTAGGTTTGCTGTTTAGCGCAGGCTAACAGGAGTCCTGCTTGCACCATGCAATCAATTATGCTAATGCTAAACTATAGCTACTGTAAGTAGACAAACTCATATCATATATCACCGATTCTTGGGTCCATAGATTACTTTCTAGTTTTCCATAATATGAGGTAAATGTGTAATTTGGATCAACTATCCCTTTAATTGTTGCCATAGACAACAGTCCACTCATCATCTCTCTTCCTTCATCAGAACTGATTGCTGATTACAAGGTGAGGATGACTGGCATGAGTTCACTGTGGACCCTTGGGGAATGGAGTTTAGGATCAACGCTACCACACAAACACTTGCCTTCCATCTTTGGTTTGTGGATATACCCCTTTTGCATCTGCATTTCCACTGAGCAAAAATACAAAAAGATGACTATGAAATATTAGTCCAAAGGCCTTCTCTGCTAACAGGAAGGAAAGGTTAACATAAGCAAGAGATCAATCTTCCTCAGAGCTAAACCCTCCTTGAGGTGGACCAATCTCCTTCTGTGTGAATTTATTGACTCTTTAGTGACTATTTATAGACTATGAGAGTGGTTAATTAATAATCAATAAACACATAAATCATTGAACAATTGTATTCCTAGATGTGTTGGGGTTATCGTATTGTTGTGTTCAGTCAAACTGAGGTGTGTAGTTCTGCAGTGTTCAAAACAGCATCCATTTTGACCAGGCACCTGCAGCTGCTGCGAAAGGCCTGCTGTAGGCCCTCTTGTCCTCTTCCTTCTCTTCCTCCACTCCTCCCTCCACTTCTTCGAAGAAATACCCCCCGAGAGCCTCCAGCAGATCAGACACCTCCTCTGTGACTGGAAGAGTCTCCAGAATCTTCCAGAAATGTGATTGTTAATATATTGGTGTTTCAATATAGAGTAAATGTGGTTTCATCAATTTAACGAAACAGAAATGTATCTGCCTGCAGGGTAAAACAATAGTACATGCATGCAGTTGCTTCCTCTTCTTTTATTTATTCAAGATGACGTAATAAAAATGCTTACCAGCTGAATGTCATTGACGTACGCTTGCATGGCTTCCTCCTTTGACATGTTCCCCAGTGAGTTCCATGCGTCCCTGGCAACAAACAATGTTTGTGTCTCATATGAACTCAGGTGAGAAAAGAAATGCTGCATAACCTCAATAATGTGGAGACAAGACAAACAACATACTTTTTTTCCAGAGTAGGGATTTCATTATGAATCCATATGGACCCCCATGCAAGATATGCATTTACATAGGGCCTTGAGATAACCAGGAAGAAACTATTGTAAACACAATATCAGATATTTGAAATAAAATCTCTCAGAATTTGGTCTGATCATACAGCAAATTAGCAGGTTTTAATAGTTGAAATGCATTTTTGTGGCTAATAAATCTGTTATTGTGCAGCGATGAGATGGTAGTATGGTATATTACACATGTTTCAGTGGGTAGTTTGATTGAATGACTCATATTCCATGCACTATAGAATAAATATGCTTATTCTGCTTTGTGGCTTAAGCATATCCATAATATCCCAGTCCAAATGATTCAGGGATATTCCTTAATCGCGAAACCTTTAACCTCGAGGTAAAAACACAACCCATTTTTCGACTTTTCATTGGTCTTAGCCTCGCTGGGCCATTCTTCTGCAACATTTCAAAGGGTTTCAGAAGTGCTCTTGCTCTATGCTGGCATATCTCGTACATGTCTCAGTACTGAAGGCATGCAGTATTTTTATTTTTATAACATCATCATCTTTCATCTGATTTGATATTTGATATTGCTAGAACAACACCCTTCACCAGGGTCGTGTTCAGTAGGCACAAAATGGAAGAAAGCGATCCAAAACGGAGTGAAGCGGGGAGGTTCTATACCATCTTAACGTGTCCAATAAGAAACACACATTTTCAGGTTTTCTGTTGCGAAACATTTTGCTACAGTGTGCGCTAATGAACACGACCCAGTCCTTAAACAGAATTTACCACTTGGCTTTGCCTGCAGTGTCCCAGTATCCTGTGGGTCTTGGAATATTACATGGCCCCAGCGCAGCCTGCTTGTAGTAACTATAAAACATGAGCATCATGCCATCCGCCGGCTGATATGGACCTATAGGAGAGCAAATAAGGATGGGAGAGGGGAACAAAGAAGATTATTCAGGAAGTTTGATGATTTACATGATACTTTGAATTATTGTTACATTTGCAGCCGATAGTCAATGCAGCAATTACCATGAGCTCACTACAACCTACAATATAAATGTGTGTCCTCAGAAGGTATAAATAGACTTCTATTTTAAATTCAATGCTTTAATGGTTGAATCTGCTCATCTTCAGCTCTAAAGACACAATCTGTAATTTCAACAGTTTATCGGCTACTCTGCCTACTACAGAGCTATGCAAGGACTGACTGTCCATGAGATTGGCATGAAATTGTCTGTTTGTTTACAAACACTCAATCATATGACAACACAAACATAAACAATGTAGGAGTAGCCTAATATAACTGTATTGAACAGTAAAAACAATTAAGCTGATAAGGCAGTTATATAATTTTAGAACAGCAGAACTTCTTACTGTGTGCCTTTTAAGAGCCAACCAAAACAGGCGATATCTAAGACACAGAGAATATAGGCCAATCACCTCTATCAAGCAGGTACCAAATTAACACGGTGGCAACACAGTGAGCTCTAATGGTGCTCATTAAGACATAGGCTACACAAGCTAGGCTTACTGCTAAATAGGCCACTCGGTCGCAGGACATGGCCCACAGTTCAGTGGCCGATTTGATGTATAGGCTAGTGTAGTTATTAGTGGATAATTAGCCTACCATCTTCGGGTAAACTCCGTATCACTCGCACTGCGGCATCAAATCGGGTCTCGAGCTCGTCTTGTTCCATTGCTTTGTCACAACCAGGATGACAGGCGGAGAATCGTCACTTCTTAAAGAGATTTAACATTCGCTCACCTCTGTGACAACAAAGTTGCAAGGCAGCAATAATGTAAAATGAAAAGGTTCTCAACAGGCTTTCATAATGTGTCATTGAAATCAACGGGCCTAATTAATACCCACGGACCTCGTAAAGGGTACGGTATTATGGATACTATAAACCACATGCATAATAATGCTTGTTATCTGATTTTCGCCTGAGGCAATTATTAAGCTATTTAGTTGTTGCATAAACATTGTCAGAATTGTATATCCATATGTTCAAATTAGAGTGAATAAAATAAAAATAAAACCAAATCGATAGAAGGTTACGTTTAAGAAACTCACCCTATCTATGCATGACTCTGGATGGATTAAACCCACTGCTGTCTACATATAGCCTACTGGCTGCAACCAGGCTGTTCCGATAGCGATCTCTCAAATTCGGTCCAACCGAATACCACGAAACATATGATTCACAAAGTTGCCATGGGAGTTGTAGTGTCTTTTGACCACGAATTACACAATGAACCAATGGGTTTCCTTTAGGATTCCTACAAGGCCCACAATTCTCTTAATGTGGGATTTAATATGGGAGATAGTGCTGACTGGGACATTTTGTCTATCTTTTTAAAAAGCATATATATATATTAGATACACACGAGCGAGGACAAAATGTTAAAATATAGCATATAGATTGCAGCAAAATCGGCGCGCCATCAGTGGTACGTACACTGGCTACCTTCTGCCACTAGACCCGATCGCTCTTCATCAGCTCTGGGTTCAACAAGCCACAATCGCACTCAAAATCAATTGATCCACAACTAATCGATGTAGTATTTGAACCAATCACAGTTGACAACGAGTCCAGAGCGCGGTCAAATGTAACAGTGATAAAATCGAGGCCAGAAGTGCCACAATACCAGGCGGGGGAGCCCCTTTCTCACCACACCAAAAGCAGCATCGCTTTGCCTCATTGAAAGGAAAGGGAGGAGAGAAATGCAGAGGGATGTAAGATGGCAGAACTACAAATGTTGCTAGAGGAAGAAATTCCGGCCGGTAAACGAGCGCTTGTGGAAAGCTACCAAAATCTATCGAGGGTTGCAGAATACTGTGAAAACAATTATGTACAGGTAAGGAAAAATACATCGCTGATAAAATGTTGAATTATATGCGGAATTCGTCGGATTTGTAGCCTAATGTTCAAGAACTGAGTGAAACCGGGGACAGGAAATGTTTCCCCCAGACCGCTAGACAGATATCTAAATCACGAAATAGGTTTTTGGCAATGTAAAAAAATAAATAAAAAGGCGACCTAATCATTATATGCTTAAAACTGGTTACCATCTCGAGCTCTATTTTCATATAAGAGCACTGTTCGGGTGGTTGACCACTCTTGCGACCATTATTCACCAGCCATTTAATATCAATTTACAAAGCTAATGGAGACTATTCAGAGAGTGTGTCGTTGATATGACCAAGGCTTGTCATTGACTGCATTCTCTTTGATAGGTAGGCTATCGAATAGGCCAAATGGTTTTATTCGTTTCATCATTATACAACCAGGACTCAGTAGTAGACGTAACATATAACACGTAAATTGCGGAGCCCATCGATTAGTAGTTTACGTTTCGTAAGATATGCTACGATTTACAATTCGTATGATATGCTACGATTTACAATTTGTACAATAGGTTATGAATTGCAATTAGACAATAGGTTATGAATTGCAATTTGTACAATATGTTACGAATTGCAATTATACAATATGTTACGAATTTGCGAAAACATAACGACCCTGGGTTTATAAGTGCAGATATCAACTCTGCCGATTGAGCATGCTTTCTTTCTAGGGGTTAAGGTTAGGTTTAGAAGTTAGGTGAAAGCGTTAAAGTTAGGGGAAGGGTTAGGGTTAAGGTTAGGATCTAGGTTAAAGCGTTACGGTTAGGGTTAAGGTTAGGATCTAGGTTAAAGCGTTAAGGTTAGGGGAAGGATTAGGGTTAAGGTTAGGATCTAGGTTAAAGCGTTAAGGTTAGGATCTAGGTTAAAGCGTTAAGTTTAGGGGAAGGGTTAAGGTTAGGATCTAGGTTGAAGGGTTAAGGTTAGGGGAAGGGTTAGCTAACATGCTAAGTAGTTGCAAAGTAGCTAAAAAGCGCTACATTTTTACAAAATTGCTAATGAATGAAAATGCAAAAGTTTTCTGCGATGAGATTCGAACACGCAACCTTTGGGTTGCTAGACATTCGCGTTATCACTGTCTATCAGATTGACATTGTGACAATGGATTGTAAATGGCATAAAGCACATTTCAGACTCAAACGTGACTTGCACATTTGATTTGTGATCCACGAGTGTCCCTGAGAATGTAATATTACTTTACTCCATAGATTTTTTTGTTCCTCTCTCCCAGACAAATGGATTACATTTTAATAATCTGGATTATTGTCTGTGTATTGGATTAAGAACATGCTGCCATTGTTTACACACACCTGGCCTAACCTTTTACTGTCAACTGGTCCAAAAATGTGAAATATAAAAATACAAAATGGCGGCAGGATCAGAAATGCCGTTTTGTTGAGGCTCTGACGATGACTCTCACAGAACAGCTGGTGATGTAAGGAGCAACCAATGGGGCCACCGGTTACGTCATATTGTAGAATCCAGATGAACCCAGCAGTGCAGTTGGATAGCTCATCAGTGATGCCATTGGGGAACACTACAGGTCATGAGGCTCGCTATTGCACCTTTATAACCAAATCATAAAAGGACACATCAAAAGCCTAATCCATAATGACAGGCAAACGACTTAATTTAAACATCTAGTTTTACGTCATCCAGCTTCAAGTCAAGCTTGTAGGCCTCAAACTAATAATCTCTCTTTTCTCATAGTAAATGTCCAAGAGATCAATGGAACACAGCTTATCTGTTAAGGAAGGAAAACCACAAGCAACCGTATTTGTCAAAGCTGAGGCCCCACCCTAAATCCCCCTTCACATGATATCCTACTGACTCATAGATGAATCATGAATGTGTTAAGGCCGTACCCTCCACAAGTATTTATTATATTAAGTAGCAGCAGGCCTATCTAACTAGTATAACCAGTAGGGCCCCTAGTTCTAAAGTACCAGGTTAGTATAATGTGGGTCTCCCATCACAAGATAAAAGACTGGTTAGTCTTGATAAAGAAAAAGAGGTTTAGAGATTAGGGGACGTTGTTTTTTCCAACATAAGGTACCACCTACCCTGATGAAAGAGGGTTAGGTTTGGTAAAGATATAGGGTTTGGAGATTAGGGGAGTTGAAGCAGGTTAGTATCGGTGTGTTTTCCAACGTAAGGTACCACCTACCCTGATGAAAGAGGGTTAGGTTTGGTAAAGATATAGGGTTTGGAGATTAGGGGAGTTGAAGCAGGTTAGTATCGGTGTGTTTTCCAACGTAAGGTACCACCTACCCTGATGAAAGAGGGTTAGGTTTGGTAAAGATATAGGGTTTGGAGATTAGGGGAGTTGAAGCAGGTTAGTATTGTTGTGTTTTCCAACGTAAGATACCACCTACCCTGATGAAAGAGGGTTAGGTTTGGTAAAGGGGTGATTTTGACTGCATGGGGCAGGTGAGAGTATCAACATATTCAGTTGCAGACTGAAAGAGAGAAGGTGGTTCAGCTTCTGAGCATTAATCAAGTGTATGACTCTGATTGGAGAGCATTATTACCGTGGTTTCCTTCCAGGGGACATTTTTAGACCACTGCAATTAGCTTGATTCTGTGGGAATTGTCCCACTCTGTTGTCTACCCTAGGAGAATCTCAAACCCCATTGGAGGAATTTTGAAATTTTTATTAGGATCCCCATTAGTTCACGCCGTAACCCTAGCTAATCTTCCTGGGGTCCAACACCAATTAACAAGACATTACAAACAACCACAATCAAGACTTCACAAACATTCAACAAGTAGACAATACAGATAATTAAAATACCTGACAGGAAACACATTTAACATTCAGTTGATGCTTTCTATTTCCTGTCCAGTCATATGGTCTATCACATTAGATGTTCTTTCTATTTCCTGTCCAGTCATATGGTCTATCACATTAGATGTTCTTTCTATTTCCTGTCCAGTCATATGGTCTATCACATTAGATGTTCTTTCTATTTCCTGTCCAGTCATATGGTCTATCACATTAGATGTTCTTTCTATTTCCTGTCCAGTCATATGGTCTATCACATTAGATGTTCTTTCTATTTCCTGTAAAGTCATATGGTCTATCACATTAGATGTTCTTTCTATTTCCTGTAAAGTCATATGGTCTATCACATTAGATGTTCTTTCTATTTCCTGTCCAGTCATATGGTCTATCACATTAGATGTTCTTTCTATTTCCTGCCCAGTCATATGGTCTATCACATTAGATGTTCTTTCTATTTCCTGTCCAGTCATATGGTCTATCACATTAGATGTTCTTTCTATTTCCTGTCCAGTCATATGGTCTATCACATTAGATGTTCTTTCTATTTCCTGTCCAGTCATATGGTCTATCACATTAGATGTTCTTTCTATTTCCTGCCCAGTCATATGGTCTATCACATTAGATGTTCTTTCTATTTCCTGTCCAGTCATATGGTCTATCACATTAGATGTTCTTTCTATTTCCTGTTCAGTCATATCGTCTATCACATTAGATGTTCTTTCTACCTCCTGTCCAGTCATATGGTCTATCACATTAGATGTTCTTTCTATTTCCTGTCCAGTCATATGGTCTATCACATGAGATGTTCTTTCTATTTCCTGTCCAGTCATATGGTCTATCACATTAGATGTTCTTTCTATTTCCTGTTCAGTCATATGGTCTATCACATTAGATGTTCTTTCTACCTCCTGTCCAGTCATATGGTCTATCACATTAGATGTTCTTTCTATTTCCTGTCCAGTCATATGGTCTATCACATGAGATGTTCTTTCTATTTCCTGTCCAGTCATATGGTCTATCACATTAGATGTTCTTTCTATTTCCTGTCCAGTCATATGGTCTATCACATTAGATGTTCTTTCTATTTCCTGTCCAGTCATATGGTCTATCACATTAGATGTTCTTTCTATTTCCTGTTCAGTCATATGGTCTATCACATTAGATGTTCTTTTATTTTTTTTCTTGAAGGTGGATTTACTTTTTGCCTGAGAAATATGGATTGGTAAAGAGTTCCATTCAGCTATGACTCTATATAAAACTGTAGATTTAAGTCGATTTGTCCTTGGCTTGGGTTGTCTTAGCTGCCCTGAATTTGCCTGTCTGGTTTGGTGGTTATGCGTGTTGCTAGCATGTACTAACTGGCCTGAAAAATACTGTGTTTAAAAATATATATATATATATATATATATATATATATAACATTCCTAAAGAAAATCAGAAGACTGGACAGTAATTTGTTTTTAACGTGAAGCCATGAGAGATTCTGATGCATTTGGATAATATTCATATGATTAGAGCAGAAGGTCAGAAGGGAGGGACCTCAGGCTTTCTCATCCAATGGGTTTTGAGAATGAGGCGAGAGGAGAGAGGATGTGAGGAGTATGCAATTGAGATTCTCCCCATGACATCATCCTTTATTGCTGTTCTCTCTCTTCTGGGGAATGAGTGTGACTCATAGCTTTAATAGGCTATCTGGTTTGAGCTGTACTGACTAGAGGTCGACCGATTAATCGGAATGGCTGATTAATTGGGGCCGATTTCAAGTTTTCATAACAATCGGAAATCTGTATTTTTGGGCGCCGATTTGCCGATATTTTTTTATACCTTTTATTTAACTAGGCAAGTCAGTTAAGAACACATTCTTATTTTCAATGACGGCCTAGGAACGGTGGGTTAACTGCCTCGTTCTGGGGCAGAACTACAGATTTTCACCGTGTCAGCTCGGGGGATCCAAGTTTGCAACCTTACAGTTAACTAGTCCAGCTTTCATATGTTCTCATGTTCTGAGCAAGGAACTGAAACGTTAGCTTTCTTACATGGCACATATTGCACTTTTACTTTCTTCTCCAACACTTTGTTTTTGCATTATTTAAACCAAATTGAACATGTTTCATTATTTACTTGAGGCTAAATTGATTTTATTGATGTATTATATTAAGTTAAAATAAGTGTTCATTCAGTATTGTTGTAATTGTCATTATTACAAATACATTTTTAAAAATCGTCCGATTAATCGGCATCGGCTTTTTTGGTCCTCTAATAATCGGTATCGGCGTTGAAAAATCATAATCGGTCGACCTCTAGTACTGACTCATAGCTTTAACAGGCTATCTGATTTGAGCTGTACTGACTCATAGCTTTAATAGGTTATCTGGTTTGGCCTGTACTGAGTGGACAAAACATTAGGAACACCTGCTCTTTCCATGACATAGACGGACCAGGTGAATCCAGGTGAAAGCTATGATCCCTTATTGATGTCACTTGTTAAATCCACTTCAATCAGTGTAGATGAAGGGGAGGAGGCAGGTTAAATAAGGATTTTTAAGTATTGAGACACTTGAGGCATGGATTGTGTATGTGTGCCATTCAGAGGGTGAATGGGCAAGAAAAATTATTTAAACGTCTTTGAACGGGGTATGGTGGTAGGTGCCAGGCGCAGCGGTTTGTGTCAATAACTGCAACGCTGCTGGGTTTTTCACGCTCAACATTTTTCCATGTGTATCAAGAATAGTTCACCACCCAAAGGACATCCAGCCAACTTGACACAACTGTGGGAAGCATTGAGTCAACATGGGCTAGCATCCCTGTGGAACGCTTTCGACACCTTGTTGAGTCCATGGCACAAAGAAGTGAGGCTGTTCTGACGGCAAGGGGGGGGTGCAACTCAATTATAGGAAGGTGTTCCTAATGATTAGTATACTCAGTGTATACTTCAGGGTCAGTTCTCTCAATGGCAGTTCTCAACCAATCACCTAATTATGTTTGAGCATGTCCTCAGTTACCCTCAGGTTCTAGGTTGTCATAATTCATGCCTACTCTCTTAATTGTGTTTGATTGACCCCTTAATAGACATCATCATCTCATCATGTTCAGGCGACCTGTTTCGGAAGCTACACATGTAATTAGTGGAAAATTAGATGAGAAATGAACACCACAGATCAGTGAGTATTGTACACACCATTGGGTGATTAAACTGTCACCAGCTATGCAGAGGATCACTGATACAACTATTAGTCTACAGGATTTGAAGGAGATGGGGTAAAGGGGGTCAAATGTGTTGAGTGGGATGGTTTTCCCTGTCAATTTCCCCTTTGCATTGGATTCAGATAAGCAGTCTTGTGTTGTAATGTACTATCACTTACAGATGTAGGATCTTAATTTGATCACTATTTTGTTGCTGAGACTTTTCCTACACAGCAGGAAATGCAAAGTTGGAGTGTATTCAAGGAATAAAAACCTTCTAAAGTTTGTCATTTCCACTTTTTTTGTCATTTCCATTTTGCCCTAACAAAAAAATGTATCAACCCCTACAAGAAATGTCCATTATATTCCACATAATATTTCAAATAATATTTCAAATTTCTTGTTTCTTGTTGCTGCTGGATTATTTTCCTGCTTTAGCAAACTGGCTCAAATTTAAAAAAGATATTGATATCTGCAGTGATCACTATCATGAATTTACTACAGTTGACAAACAACTTCAAACAATCGTGTCCCCTGGAGAATATTTTTTTTATCTTAGAATTACAATATTAACTACAGTAGGGAGTGTTTTGTTGTGGTTTTACTTGCTTTCCTCCGGTGATCAAGTGTTGATGTACGATGCCTTCAGAAAGTATTCATACCCCTCGACTTATTCCACATTTGGTTGTGTTACAGTCTGAATTCAAAATGGAATAAATCTTCTTCTTTTTTTTTTACCCATCTACACATAAGTTAAAAGCATGTTTTAAGATATTTTTGCAAATGTATTGAAAATGAAATACAGAAATATCTTATTTACATAAGTATTCACATAAGTATTCAATACATGTTAGAATCACCCTTGGCAGCGATTACAGCTGTGAGTCTTTCTGAGTAAGTCTCTAAGAGCTTCTCACACATGGATTGTGCATATTTTCAAAATTCTTCAAACTATGTCAAATTTGTTGTTGATCTTTGCTAGACAACCATTTTCAATTCTTGCCATAGATTTTCAAGCAGATTTAAGTCATAACTGTAACGTGGCCACTCAGGAACGTTCACGGTCTTATCGGTAAGCAACTCCAGTGTAGATTTGCCCTTGTGTTGTAGATTATTGTCCTGCTGAAAGGTGAATTCATCTCCCAGTGTCTGGTGGAAAGCAGACTGAACCAGGTTTTCCTCTAAGATTTTTCCTGTGCTTAGCTCCATTCTGTTTCTTTTTTTTTTTATCCTGATAAACTCTCCAGTCCTTAACAATTACAAGCATACCCATAACATGATGCAGCCACCACCATGCTTGAAAATATGGATAGTGGTACTCAGTGATGTGTTGTTTTGGATTTGCCCCAAACAACACTTTTGTATTCAGGACTAAAAGTGAATTTTCGCCACATTTTTTGCAGTATTACTCCAGTGCCTTGTTGCAAACAGGATGCATGTTTTGGAATATTTTTTATTCTGGACAGGCTTCCTTCTTTTCACTCTGTCAATTAGGTTAGTATTGTGGAGTAACTACAATGTTGTTGATTCATCCTCAGTTTTCTCCTATACCAGACCTTAAACTCTGTAACTGTTTTAAAGTTACCATTGGCCTCATGGTAAAATTCCTGAGTGATTTCCTTCCTCTCCGGCAACTGAGTTAGGAAGTACACCTGTATGTTTGTAGTGACTGGTTGTATTGGTACACCATCCAAAGTGTAATTAATAACTGCACCATACTCAAAGGGATATTCAGTCTGCTTTTTTCTTTTTTTACCCATCTACCAATAGGTGCCCTTTGCGAGGCATTGGAAAACCCCCCTGATCTTTGTGGTTGAATCTATGTTTGAAATTTAGTGCTCGACTTACAGATAGTGCATTCAGAAAGTGTTCAGACCCCTTGACCTTTTCCACATTTTGTGACGTTATTCTAAAACGGGTTAAATGTATGTTTTTACACATCAATCTACACAAAATACCACATAATGACAAAGTGGCAAATGTATTAAAAATAGAAATACCTTATTTACATAACTATTCAGACCCTTTGCTATTGGACTAGAAATTGAGCTCAGGTGCATCCTGTTTCCATTGATCATCCTTGAGATGTTTCTACAACTTGATTGGAGCCCATCTGTGCACAGACCAGCTGGCTGGAGTGTTTACGGACATATTCAATCTCTCCCTATTCCAGTCTGCTGTCCCCACTTGTTTAAAGATGTCCACCATTGTTCCCGTACCCAAGAAACTGAACTGAACCCAACTGAACTAACTAAATGACTATCGCCCCCGTAGCACTCACTTCTGTCATCATGAAGTGAGAGGATAGTTAAGTATCATTTCTCTTCTACCTCACCTGTCACCCTAGACCCACTTCAATTTGCTTACCGCCCAAAAGATCCACAGACGATGCAATCGCCATTGCACTGCACACTGCCCTATCCCATCTGGACAAGAGGAATACCTATGTAAGAATGCTGTACATTGAGTATAGCTCAGCATTCAACACCATAGTACCCTCCAAGCTCATCATTAAGCTTGGGACCCTGGGTCTCGACCCCGCCCTGTGCAACTGGGTCCTGGACTTCCTGACGGCTGCCCCCAGGTGGTGAAGGTAGGAAACAACATTTCCCCTTCGCTGATCCTCAACACAGGGGCCCCACAAGGATGTGTGCTCAGCCCCCTCCTGTACTCCCTGTTCATTACATGACTGCGTGGCCACGCACGCCTCCAACTCAATCATTAAGTTTGCAGACGACACAACCGTAGTAGGCCTGATTCCAACAATGATAAGACAACCTACAGGGAGGAGGTGAGGACCCTGGGAGAGTAGTGCCAGGAAAATAACCTTTCGCTCAACGTCAACAATTCAAAGGAGCTGATCGTGGACTTCAGGAAACAGCAGAAGGAGCACGCCCCCATCCACATCGACGGGACTGCAGTGGAGAAGGTGGAAAGCTTCAAGTTACTTGGCGTACACATCACTGACCTTTTCTATTGTGTTATTGACTGTACGTTTGTTTAACTGTGTTGTTTTTGGCACACTGCTTTGCTTTATCTTGGCCAGGTCACATTTGTAAATGAGAACTTATTCTTAACTGGCCTGGTTAAATAAAGGTGAAATAATAATAATAAAAAACTGACCATTTGAAATGGTCCACATAGACAGTGTGATGAAGGAGGCGCAACAGCACCTCTTCAATCTCAGGAAGCTGAAGAAATTTGGCTTGGCCCCTAAAACCCTCACAAACTTTTACAGATGTACAATTGAGAGCATCCTGTCGGGCTGTATCACCGCCTGGTACAGAAACTGCACCTCACGCAACCGCAGGGCTCTACTAGAGGGTGGTGCGGTCTGCCCAAGGCATCACCGGAGTCAAACGACCTGCCCTCCAGGACACCTACAGCACCCGATGTCACAGGAAGGCCAAAAAGATCACCAAGGACATCAACCACCCGAGCCACGGCCTGTTCACCCAGCTATCATCCAGAATACTAGTTCAGTATATGTGCATCAAAGCTGGGACCGAGAGACTGAAAAACAGCCATCAGACGGTTAAATAGCCATCACTAGCCGGCTTCCACCCGGTTACGCAACCCTGCACCTTAGAGGCTGCTGCCCTATATAAATAGACTTGGAATCACTGGCCATTTTAATAATGGAACACTAGTCACTTTAATAATGTTTACATACTGCTTTACTCACCTCATATATATATATATATATATATATATATATATATATATATATATATATATATATATATATATATATATATATACTGTATTTTAGTCAATGCCACTCCGACATTGCTCAATCTAATATTTATATATTTCTTAATTCCATCCTTTTACTTTTAGATTTGTGTGAATTTGTTTTAGATACACCTGCACTGTTGGAGCTACGAACACAAGCATCTCGCTACACCCGCTATAACATCTGTTAAAAAAATGTATGTGACCACTTGATTTGTAAAGCCCCTCCGGTCAAACCCTCCCCTATTCCGGACGACTCTCAGTCAATTGTGCACCACCCTATGGGATTCCCGGTCAGGGCCGGTTGTACACAGCCAGGGATCGAACCCGGGTCTTTAGTGACGGCTAAATGCAGTGCCTTAGACCACTGCAACACTCGGGAGCCGTGGCAAAATACTTTTTGGAGTGTGTGGCTCTTGGTTCAGTGTTTAAAAGGAGAACGTTCTGGCCTTATAGACTGGCTGCCCCTCAGCCTGGTTCCTCTCTAGGTTTCTTCTTAGGTTCCTGTCTTTCTAGGGAGTTTTCCTAGCCACCGTGCTTCTACATCTGCATTGCTTGCTCTTTGGGGTTTTAGGCTGGGTTTCTGTTTAAGCACTTTGTGACAACTGCTGATGTAAAAAGGGCTATATAAAATACGTTTGATTGAAATTTGATTGATGGTCAATAGCCTAATCCTTCTCTGTCTAACACTGAGATGTACCGCTTGTCCTCAATGACCCTGAATTGTAGCCTTATAGTTAAATAAAGCCATCACTACAGATGAGACAGACATTCTCCCAAATTCATTCACTCAACCCATTCATTGTGTTGACTTAGGTGCTTTCAATGATAAGGCTTTAGCCATGGTTTGATTTCTAACGAATGCAAAATGTAGTTATGGGTATTTAAAGTCACTCATTCATTCTGTACTATTATTCAGATGAATGAAAGCATGGGTATATTCACTGAGTGAACGAAACATTAAGAACACCTCTTTCCACGATATAGACTGACCAGGTGAATATTCAATATTAGGAATTTGTTCATAATTTGTTCTTAATATTAGGAATTGTTCTTATACTTAGGGCTGTTGCGGTGACCGTATTACTGTCACACTTCACGATTCATGAAGGCAGCCAAATTCCACGTGACCGTTTAGTCATGGTAATTAGGCTTCTCCAAGTTCTGAAGCTGATGATGGTCATTAGCAGTATACCAAACTTGCAATCTGCCTGGTACTCAGCACTCTATTGTCCCTCTAATCACTTTTGACATCAATGAAAATGTTTTTGAAAATAAAGTCAATCACTTCATGAGAGCTCAATAGGCTATGCAATTGTGCGAGAAAATAAGAGTGATGGCCTCTACTAAAATGAGGAGGAGCAGCTTTCTAAAGTCTAGGCCTACTTTATTTATTTGTCAACTTTCCTAATATTAAACACATTGCTTATATTTACAACAGGAGTATAGCCTACCTGGCTGTCATGAAAATAAACCACAGGGAAAAGCGTCCTCCATTCGCTATTTAAGTGCATAGATGACATGTATTTTTCCCCCGCTGCCCCTATTTCGATTCAGGTGCATGATAATGGTCCATTCTAAAGGAAAATAGATTTCGCACATATATTATTTACTACAGGTATTTCCAAACTGGTGTACGGGATATGCGCAATGCTGTCGGAGTATGCCAAATAAAAATGTGATTAATTTTTTTAATTTTTATATGTGTTTTTTCTTGACATTTTATTTATTTTTTCATTTATATTTTCCAACGGGGCTATTCATTTGGGTGAGTTTTTTTCTCTTGCCTGAGTAGCCTCGTTTCACTGCCAAAAATACAATTCAACCATCTAGTGTTCAGCGAAATAACAACACAATGTCAAATACAGGTAGCCTCGTCAATCACATTAGACGTTACTCTCTCCCAGGAATTCCACTGATGGTCCGTATGTAGCCAAACATAGCTGCTGCTCATGTTGCTATCTGTACTGATGGCGCAAAAGCCATGACAGGGAGACATAGTGGAGTGGTAACGCACATGCAACAGTTGCTTCCGATGCCACTTGGGTACACTGCAGCATGCACCGAGAGGCTCTTTCTGCCAAGGGAATGCCTGACAGCTTGAAAGACGTTTTGGACACTACAGTGAAAATGGTTAACTTTGCTAAAGCAAGGCCCCTGCAATGATATGGGCAGCGACCATGTAACGCTTTTACAACATACAGAAGTGCGCTGGTTATCAAGGGGCAAAGTATTGACAAGTTTTTTTTAATTGAGAGACGAGCTTAAAGTTTTCTTTACTGACCAAAATGTTCACTTGTCTGACCACTTCCGCGATGACGAGTTTCTCACATGACTGGCTTATCTGGGTGATGTTTTTTCTCGCCTGAATGATCTGAATCTAGGATTACAGGGACACTCCGCAACTATATTAAATGTGCGAGACAAATTTAAGGCTATGATTGAGAAGTTGGAGCTTTTCTCTGTCTGCATTAACAAGGACAACACACAGGTCTTTCCATCATTGTATGATTTTTTTTGTATGCAAATGAACTCAAGCTTGCGGACAATGTCAAATGTGATATAGCGACTCACCTGAATGAGTTGGGTGCGCAATTAGGCAGGTACTTTCCCGAAACGGATGACACAAACAACTGGATTCGTTATCCCTTTCATGCCCTGCCTCCAGTCCACTTACCCATATCTGAACAAGAGAGCCTCATCGACATTGCAACAAGCGGTTCAGTGAAAGTGTTATTTAATCAAAAGCCACTACCAGATTTCTGGGTTGGGCTGCGCTCAGAGTATTCTGCCTTGGCAAATCGCGCTGTTAAGACTGTGGATTCTCGGCCCTCACTAGCATGAAAACAAAATACAGGCACAGACTGTGTGTGGAAAATGATTTAAGACTGAGACTCGCTCCAATACAACCCAACATTGCAGTTATGTTCATCCTTTCAAGAACACCCTTCTAATTAACCTGTGGTGAGTTATTCATAATTTTCGATGAACAAATAAGGTTTTATATGTAAGATGGTTTAATATAGAGCAAAGTTATTGATTATTATTATATTATTATTTGTGCCCTGGTCCTATAAGAGCTCTTTGTCACTTCCCACATTAATAAATGTATCGTATAGTGTGTGCGTGGCAGGCTTACAATGATGGCAAAAAAAAAAATTTGAGAGTGCCCTGACCCTGGTGCTCGAGGGGGTATGCGGCTGGAGGTTGAATGTTTGAAGGGGTAGGGGACTATAACACGTTTGGGAACCACTGATTGAGTATATGTAAAGGCAAGATTCAATCAAAAATGCCTTTTATTTGTGACTTTTTCAAATCATAGTTGCACATCTCATGTAGCCTAGTCCATAGGCCTATATGTTTTAATAAGGTTTGCATCACAACTAAAGTGGAGAAATAACTTCTTAAAATGAAGCACATTAATCTTCCCCAAAAGTGAGTTTCACTTTTAAAAATGCACCTTTATAATAAATGCATTACATGAATAATCACATTTGCGGTCATTTTTGATAATGCTGTTTTACGCTAATGGACCATTCACGCTTATAGCCTACTGCCATGTGCGCATTGCTGCGCTTATAATGTGAAGAAAAAGCCTAATAGTTTATCAACATTTTAACCTAAACGTTCTGATCTGTTGCGTCAGCCACATTGCGCAAAATAGTTTTTTTGGTGCTAGTGGTTGTATTAATTTGGGATCTATCGTATCACACAACTGTCCCAGACTATGTTTGGAATATTTATTTCTAGCACAGAATAGAATAGTTAAACTTTTGTACTATAGGGGATAATGGATTAACATAGGCTAGTGCTTTTGTTGTTCTTTAGGCCTACTCATCTTGTTGGCTGACAAAAAGTACATGTGGACAGTTCTTCCAATATCTTCAATATGCACCTCAGAATTGAATAAAAGGACATGCGCCGTTGTGTTGCCGTTGTATCCCCGATGTATCTGTCTTCACTTGTAGCCTGTGAGAAAAACCCGATCACGTGATGGAGCACGCAGCACTCAGGGAGAAGGGTACAACAGCCATTTTTTTTAGGGTGCAGTACGACCACACAAAGGGGATGCCACTGTGAAATTCTAGACATTATCAAGTGCTTGCCAAACTGTGAATTAGTGACTGATTTAGTGTGTACAGCCTGCTCAAAAAACAAAGCAGAGCTCATGCCTTTCAAGCGACTGTTTTCAAAATAATAATTAGAGTCGCATCATGCAGCCTTACAATGAATTAAAAATCAAAACATATTGTAGAACAACTAAAGTTACATTAATTACTCTAAATTAAGCATATAGGAATGCCTATTTCTTTGTTAACCACTCAACACTGAATAGTCGCATCGTTTAGAGAAAATATCCTTTCTATTTTATTCAGCCTTGTTCCATTGTATTCTTCATGCAATAAAATAATACCACGGAATTCTAAGCAAATCCTGTCTGCTAAATGAACTAGTGTAGCCCACAGCCATATGGCATAGCCAGATCAGGACCTAACATAAGGACAACTCAAGTATGCTATTCTGTTCTTCTGAAATAGACTACATTTTCTTAAAATAATGCTTCTTTAGACCTGTCTAAAATAAATAATGGATTTATTGTGAAGGTGTAGGCTATATGAATGGACAGTTCCTAAGGTCTGCATCGGTGGCTTGTTGGCTATGTGTGGAAGCCAGGAGATGCTACATGTGTTTATGTTAATTAACAGTCAATTACAGTGAGGCCGACAGTTATTTGCTTGACAATCACCGGCTGACGGAATTTCGTGATCGTCACAGCCAAAGGTATACTCAATGTACATGGAGATGTGAATCACTGATACCAGGCCCTGTCTAGAAGGAGTGAATCACTGATACCTGTCTAGACGGAGTGAATCACTGATACCAGGTCCTGTCTAGAAGGAGTAAATCACTGATACCAGGTCCTGTCTAGAAGGAGTGAATCACTGATACCAGGTCCTGTCTAGACGGAGTGAATCACTGATACCAGGTCCTGTCTAGAAGGAGTGAATCACTGATACCAGGTCCTGTCTAGAAGGAGTGAATCACTGATACCAGGTCCTGTCTAGAAGGAGTGAATCACTGATACCAGGTCCTGTCTAGAAGGAGTGAATCACTGATACCAGGTCCTGTCTAGATGGAGTGAATCACTGATACCAGGTCCTGTCTAGAAGGAGTGAATCACTGATACCAGGTCAACAGAGGAGGGTGTGGAGATCTCCCTTCCTCTGGAAAAGTGTCAGGGAAGGCCAGAGTGTGTGTGTGTGTGTGTGTGTGTGTGTGTGTGTGTGTGTGTGTGTGTGTGTGTGTGTGTGTGTGTGTGTGTTTCCATTGTTTATGTACAATTCTTTGCCAAGTTTGTGATGTCATCCCATCATAAGAACGAGGCTTTTGAAACATCTGTGTTTGTGCGGGTATGTGTTGTTGGCAGAATCTATTTGTCTGCACAATGTGCTTTTCTGTATGGACTTGCTTTTATACGTTGTGCACATACAGGACATGTTCTGTTGACACAGCATCACAGTAACCAGTAGCACGGTTTGTTGTATCGACCCCGATCGTTCAGATACCTTTTCGTGTTTGCTCTAGTCTGCCGGGAGGGCAAGATGTGGTGGGGCATAAAGTTTAGGAGCTATTCTATTGGTACATTAAGACAGGCAAGCTTAATAAAGTACAGATAAATGATTTGAAATCATTTTTACAAGTATTTGAACCCAGGTCTGCTGTGCGTCTGGTGTGTAGTCTTCATGCACGTAGGCCTGTACTGCATACGGAACTGTGTGTATGAGCAATGACTGTAGCCTCAGACTGTTGCAGCAGGGAGACACCCGCTTCCTAACCAATGTCCCAGCATTATCGGAGGCAAACATCCCAATGTGCACCTGTCTGTTCGGAAGTGGCTGTGAATTCCACTCTCATACCCAGCCTGCATTGCTCTGCAGATGGGGGGGGTGCAACTCAATATTAGGAAGGTGTTCCTAGTGTATGGTATACTCAGTGTATATACCGTGTTGCCTGTCGATAAAGCTTTATTGAATTAAATGTACAGACGGTGTAATGTGCACGGTGGTCTTTCTCCTTGCTCTAACCTCTGTGTCTTTTAGAGGGGAAGTAACATATCCCTTACAGCTTGTGTACAATTGGACAACAAAGTAATCTTCATCTTCTTTTTCGTCATCTTCTTCATCATCTTCTAGGCCCAGGACAAGAGGAAAGCTCTGGAGGAGACGAAAGCCTACACCACCCAGTCCCTGGCCAGCGTGGCCTACCAGATCAATGCCTTAGCCAACAACGTGCTGCAGCTGCTGGACATCCAAGCCTCGCAGCTGCGCCGGATGGAGTCCTCCATCAACCATATCTCTCAGGTCAGGAGAGACAAACATACACAGGCTTAGACATACACAGGCTTAGACACACACACACACACACACACACACACACACACACACACACACACACACACACACACACACACACACACACACACACACACACACACACACACACACACACACACATACATACATACATACATACATACATACAGTACCAGCCAAAAAGTTTGGACACACCTATTCATTCCAGGGTTTTTCTTAATTTTTTACTATTTTCTACATTGTAGAATAATAGTGAAGACATCATACTATGAAATAACACATATGGAATCATGTAGTAACCAAAAAAGTGTTAAACAAATCTAAATATTTGCCTTGATGACAGCTTTGCACACTCTTGGCATTCTCTCAACCAGCTTCACCTGGAATGCTTTTCCAACAGTCCTGAAGGAGTTCCCACATATGCTGAGCACTTGTTGGCTGCTTTTCCTTCATTCTGCGGTCAAAGTCATCCCAAACCATCTCAATTGGGTTGAGGTCGTGTGATTGTGGAGGCCAGGTCATCTGATGCAGCACTCCATCACTCTCCTTCTTGGTCAAATAGACCTGGAGGTGTGTTGGGTCATTGTCCTGTTCATGGTATATTGCTGCAGAATGTTGTGGTAGACATGCTGGTTAAGTGTGTCTTGAATTCTAAATAAATCACAGACAGTGTCACCAGCAAAGTACTTGCAGTACCCTGCACCATCACACCTCCTCCATGCTTCACGGTGGGAAAGACACATGCGGAGATCATCATTCACCTACTCTGCGTCTCACAAAGACACAAAATCTCAAGTTTCGAGTCATCAGACCAAAGGACAGATTTTGACTGTCTTTTTGTCCATTGTCTGTGTTTCTTGGCCCAAGCAAGTATCTTCTTCTTATTTGTGTCCTTTAGTATTGGTTTCTTTGCAGCAATTCGACCATGAAGGCCTGATTCACACAGTCTCCTCTGAATAGTTGATGTTGAGATGTGTCTTGTTACTTGAGCTCTGTGAAGCATTTATTTGAGCTGCAATTTCTGAGGCTGGTAACTCTAATGAACTTATTCTCTGCAGCAGTGGTAATTCTGGGTCTTCCTTTCCTGTGGCGGCCCTCATGGGAGCCAGTTTCATCATAGCAGAGGTAACTCTGGGTCTTTCCTGTGGCGGCCCTCATGGGAGCCAGTTTCATCATAGCAGAGGTAACTCTGGGTCTTCCTTTCCTGTGGCGGCCCTCATGGGAGCCAGTTTCATCATAGCAGAGGTAACTCTGGGTCTTCCTTTCCTGTGACGGCCCTCATGGGAGCCAGTTTCATCATAGCAGAGGTAACTCTGGGTCTTTCCTGTGGCGGCCCTCATGGGAGCCAGTTTCATCATAGCAGAGGTAACTCTGGGTCTTCCTTTCCTGTGGCGGCCCTCATGGGAGCCAGTTTCATCATAGCAGAGGTAACTCTGGGTCTTTCCTGTGGCGGCCCTCATGGGAGCCAGTTTCATCATAGCAGTGGTAATTCTGGGTCTTCCTTTCCTGTGGCGGCCCTCATGGGAGCCAGTTTCATCATAGCAGTGGTAATTCTGGGTCTTCCTTTCCTGTGGCGGCCCTCATGGGAGCCAGTTTCATCATAGCAGAGGTAACTCTGGGTCTTTCCTGTGGCGGCCCTCATGGGAGCCAGTTTCATCATAGCAGTGGTAATTCTGGGTCTTCCTTTCCTGTGGCGGCCCTCATGGGAGCCAGTTTCATCATAGCAGAGGTAACTCTGGGTCTTTCCTGTGGCGGCCCTCATGGGAGCCAGTTTCATCATAGCAGAGGTAACTCTGGGTCTTCCTTTCCTGTGGCGGCCCTCATGGGAGCCAGTTTCATCATAGCAGAGGTAACTCTGGGTCTTCCTTTAATGTGACGGCCCTCATGGGAGCCAGTTTCATCATAGCAGAGGTAACTCTGGGTCTTTCCTGTGGCGGCCCTCATGGGAGCCAGTTTCATCATAGCAGAGGTAACTCTGGGTCTTCCTTTCCTGTGGCGGCCCTCATGGGAGCCAGTTTCATCATCACGCTTGATGGTTTTTGCGACTGCACTTGTAGTTTTCTATTCAATGCCATTACAGTATCCATTGACTTAGGACTCAATTTGCAGTTCCTATGCCTTCCACTAGATGTCAACAGTCTTTATAATTGGTTTCAGGCTTGTATTCTTATAAATGAGGGAGTAAGACCAGTCTGAATGAGCTTTTTCATGCGCAATCCGGAGAGAGTGCATATCTTGTTTACCTTTTATATTGACAACGTTATTGTCTGGTTTAAATATTATAGATCATTTAGGCTAAAAACAACCTGAGGATTGAATATAAACATCATTTGACATGTTTCTATGAACTTTACGGATACAATTTGGATTTTTTTGTCTGCCTGTTTTTGGATATAAAGAGACTTTATCGAACAAAAGGAACATTTATTGAGTAAATTAATGTCTTCTGAGTGCCACCATATGATGATCATCAAAGGTAAGGGATTAATTTTATCTCTATTTCTGAGTTTTGTAACGCTTCTGCTTGGCTGGTTACTGTTTGTAATAATTTGTGAACTGGGCTATGTTCTCAAATAATCGTAAGGTATGCTTTCACCGTAAAGCATTTTAAAAATCTGACACCGTGGTTGGATTCACAAGAAGTTAATCTTTAAACCTATGTAAAATATGTTTTGTTTTCTGAATTTTTATAAATGAGTATTTCTGTATTTGAATTTGGCGCTCTGCAATCTCACTGGATGTTGGCCAGATGGGACACTAGCATCCCACATAACCTAGAGAGGTTAATTGAAAGACATTCCAGGTGACTACCTCATGAAGCTGGTTGAGAGAATGCCAAGAGTGTGCAAAGCTGTCATCAAGGCAAAGTGTGGCTACTTTGAAGAATCTCAAATATAAAATGTATTTTGATTTGTTTACACGTTTTTGTTTACACTTTTTTGGTTACTACAAGATTCCATATGAGTTATTTCATAGTTTTGAAGTCTTCACTGTTATCCTACATTGTAGAAAATAGTAAAAAATAAAGAAAAACCCTTGAATGAGTAGGTGTGTCCAAACTATTGACTGGTACTATAAAAACGTTTGTGGTCACTTAGAAATGTCCTTCTTTTTGAAAGAAAAGCTTAATTTTTGGTCCATTAATATAACATCAAATTGATCAGAAATACAGTGTAGACATTGTTAATGTTGTAAGTGACTATTGTAGCTGGAAATTGCAGATTTGTAATGGAATATCTACATAGACGTACGGAGGTCTATTATCATCAACCATCACTCCTGTGTTCCAATGGCACGTTGTGTTGGCTAATCCAAGTTTATCATTTTAAAAGGCTAATTGATCATTAGAAACCCCTTTTGCACAGCTGAAAACTGTTGTTCTGATTTAAAGAGGCAATAAAACTGGCCTTCTTTAGACTTATTGAGTATCTGGAGGATCAGCATTTGTGGGTTCGATTACAGGCCAGAAATGGCCAGAAACAAAGTACTTTCTTCTAAAACTTGTCAGTCTATTCATGTTCTGAGAAATGAAGTCTATTCCATGCGAGAAATTGCCAAGAAATCTCATGGTGGTAAAGTGGGAGATTTGTACAGGGTAAAAGGGACCATGAAGAAGGAAGGCTGTCACTCCATTTTGCAACACCATATCATACCCTGTGGACGGATGTTAATTGGAGCCAATTTCATCCTACAACAGGACAATGACCCAAAGCACAGCTCCAAACTATGCAATAACTATTTAGGGAAGAAGCAGTCAGCTGGTATTCTGTCTATAATGGAGTGGCCAGCACAGTCACTGGATCTCAACCCTATTGAGCTGTTGTGGGAGCAGCTTGACCATATGGTGATGGAAGTGCCCATCAAGCCAATCCAATCTGTGGGAGGTGCTTCAGGAAGCATGGGGGTGAAATCTCTTCAGATTACCTAAACAAATTGACAACTAGAATGCCAAAGGTCTGCAAGGCTGTAATTGCTGCAAATGGAGGATTCTTTTACAAAAGCAAAGTTTTAAGGACACAATTATTATTTCAATTAAAAATTCCTTATTTATAACCTTGTCAACGTCTTGACTATATTTCCTATTAATTTTGCAACTCATTTCATGTATGTTGTCATGGAAAACAAGGACATTTATTGACCCCAAACATTTGAACGGTAGTATACAGTGGGGCAAAAAAGTATTTAGTCAGCCACCAATTGTGCAAGTTCTCCCACTTAAAAATATGAGAGAGGCCTGTAATTTTCATCATAGGTACACTTCAACTATGACATACAAAATTAGAGAAAAAAATCCAGAAAATCACATTGTAGGATTTTTAATTAATTTATTTGCAAATTATGGTGGAAAATAAGTATTTGGTCAATAACAAAAGTTTATCTCAATACTTTGTTAAATACCCTTTGTTGGCAATGACAGAGGTCAAACGTCTTCACAAGGTTTTCACACACTGTTGCTGGTATTTTGGCCCATTCCTCCATGCAGATCTCCTCTAGAGCAGTGACTTTTTTGCCCCACTGTACATACATACATACATACATACAGTGCCTTGCGAAAGTATTCGGCCCCCTTGAACTTTGCGACCTTTTGCTACATTTCAGGCTTCAAACATAAAGATATAAAACTGTATTTTTTTGTGAAGAATCAACAACAAGTGGGACACAATCATGAAGTGGAACGACATTTATTGGATATTTCAAACTTTTTTAACAAATCAAAAACTGAAAAATTGGCAGTGCAAAATTGTTCAGCCCCCTTAAGTTAATACTTTGTAGCGCCACCTTTTGCTGCGATTACAGCTGTAAGTCGCTTGGGGTATGTCTCTATCAGTTTTGCACATCGAGAGACTGACATTTTTTCCCATTCCTCCTTGCAAAACAGCTCGAGCTCAGTGAGGTTGGATGGAGAGCATTTGTGAACAGCAGTTTTCAGTTCTTTCCACAGATTCTCGATTGGATTCAGGTCTGGACTTTGACTTGGCCTTTTCTAACACCTGGATATGTTTATTTTTGAACCATTCCATTGTAGATTTTGCTTTATGTTTTGGATCATTGTCTTGTTGGAAGACAAATCTCCGTTCCAGTCTCAGGTCTTTTTTTTTATTTTATTTTATTTTACCTTTTCCAACGCTCTAACCACTAGGCTACCCTGGCAGACTCCATCAGGTTTTCTTCCAGAATGGTCCTGTATTTGGCTCCATCCATCTCCCCATCAATTTTAACCATCTTCCCTGTCCCTGCAGAAGAAAAGCAGGCCCAAACCATGATGCTGCCACCACCATGTTTGACAGTGGGGATGGTGTGTTCAGCTGTGTTGCTTTTACGCCAAACATAACGTTTTGCATTGTTGCCAAAAAGTTCAATTTTGGTTTCATCTGACCAGAGCACCTTCTTCCACATGTTTGGTGTGTCTCCCAGGTGGCTTGTGGCAAACTTTAAACAACACTTTTTATGGATATCTTTAAGAAATGGCTT
Source organism: Oncorhynchus clarkii lewisi (assembly GCF_045791955.1). NCBI lineage: Eukaryota > Metazoa > Chordata > Actinopteri > Salmoniformes > Salmonidae > Oncorhynchus > Oncorhynchus clarkii. Next base: position 8,584,437 of record NC_092166.1, on the reverse strand, counting down.
TCTTCTTGCCACTCATCCATAAAGGCCAGATTTGTGCAATATATGACTGATTGTTGTCCTATGGACAGAGTCTCCCACCTCAGCTGTAGATCTCTGCAGTTCATCCAGAGTGATCATGGGCCTCTTGGCTGCATCTCTGATCAGTCTTCTCCTTGTATGAGCTGAAAGTTTAGAGGGACAGCCAGGTCTTGGTAGATTTGCAGTGGTCTGATACTCCTTCCATTTCAATATTATCGCTTGCACAGTGCTCCTTGGGATGTTTAAAGCTTGGGAAATCTTTTTGTATCCAAATCCGGCTTTAAACTTCTTCACAACAGTATCTCGGACCTGCCTGGTGTGTTCCTTGTTCTTCATGATGCTCTCTGCGCTTTTAACGGACCTCTGAGACTATCACAGTGCAGGTGCATTTATACGGAGACTTGATTACACACAGGTGGATTGTATTTATCATCATTAGTCATTTAGGTCAACATTGGATCATTCAGAGATCCTCACTGAACTTCTGGAGAGAGTTTGCTGCACTGAAAGTAAAGGGTCTGAATAATTTTGCACGCCCAATTTTTCAGTTTTTGATTTGTTAAAAAAGTTTGAAATATCCAATAAATGTCGTTCCACTTCATGATTGTGTCCCACTTGTTGTTGATTCTTCACAAAAAAATACAGTTTTATATCTTTATGTTTGAAGCCTGAAATGTGGCAAAAGGTCGCAAAGTTCAAGGGGGCCGAATACTTTCGCAAGGCACTGTACAGTACAGTACAGTGCCTTCGGAAAGTATTCAGACCCCTTTACTTTTTCCACATTTTGTTACGTTACAGCCTTATTCTACAATTGATTCAATTGTTTTTTCCCCTCTCATCAATCTACACACAATACCCCATAATGACAAAGCAAAAATAGGTTTTTAGAAATTGTTGCAAATTTATATATAAAAAAAACTGAAATATCACATTTACATAAGTGTTCAGACCAAGTGTTAACTCTGGTGTGTGAAGACATACGCAATCAAGACTTCTTTGGTTGATTTAAAAAATAAATAATTTTGAAAATGTGGAGTAGGTTTTTGTAAAATATAGAATAATCCGTTTTTAGATGTAATTTTAAGACAGCAAAATGTGAAACCTGTGTAAGCGATGTGTAGACTTTCACTAGACGCTGTATCCACATGTATTTGAAATACATTTTACATGACGTTAAATAGATTGAAATGTAATTTTATTTCCACTTGTGGGTTGGGGAGGATCTGTGTTTCATCCACCTTAGTAATGGAACTGCATGTATAAGCACTGAGACGAGTCCTCTTTGTAGAGAAATTATAAATAGACCAATAAGCTAGCTTCTGTAGCTCTCTGGTCCTTGCGAGCTATTGCTTTTGTTTCGTATTGATGATATTCTGTATCACGACTGTATCGGATCACGGTTGAAGCGATGTAGCATCCACCTTTAGTGCAGGAGGTGAGATGAGTTGTCGATTCAGGTGTTTTTACGGTCTAGTTCGCACTAGAGCATGCTGATCAATGAGGCTTTCCAGGGATTGGGATTTCCAACCTTAGCTTTGAGGAGGTTTGGGTGGGAAACGCCATTGCACACTTGGTGAGAGATGAATTCCTATGAACAGGTTGTAGCAAAATTCCCCCAGAGTCTTGACCAAGCGGACCAGTCTTTACCAAGCGGACCAGTCTTGACCAAGTGGACCAGTCTTGACCAAGCGGACCAGTCTTGACCAAGCGGACCAGTCTTGACCAAGCGGACCAGCCTTGACCAAGTAAAGTGGCTTAGGGCAGCGTTGCCCATCTCTCAAATGTCGCTCCAGTGATCCATTAACTCTGCCGGGTTTCTCTTAGGAAATGCCATTTATGGGGCCTGTCCTCTCCTGTTGAACATGAGATGACTTGTCACTCAGCAAAGCACAGCTTCCTCATTATTGAACTTGGTTTTACTCATTAAGTTAATATCTAACTACTGGTAACTGAATGATCTCATGTACAATGACAATTTAGTATTAGTTAGATACCGCAGTCTATGCTATCTAACTAATACCGAATTGTCATTGTACGTTCTTTTCAATAGTAACCATTGGACAAGGCTTTCAGTTAGGCCGCCTGCTGGAACAACAATGCATAATCATGAATGAGAATGTTTAAATCAAAATGAGCAATTATTATTATCTCTTAAAAATAAACCTTTTTCTCTGGGAGAAAGAAGTCTCATGAAAAAATAGCCAATGCTGTTGTACACATAGAGATCCTATTAAATTACTCTATTCTACATTTTATTAATTCATGTATTAAATTTACCGTATTCTAATTCCTAATTCTATGGTTGTACATCTCAAAGACATTCCAATTTCCACACGCTATTGTTGGGTGAAGAAAAGGTATTTTCTCTTGTTGGGAACATTTTCTGTCAGAATTACGTGAGACATAAAGAGAGGAGTTACGGCGTCAACCACTGATGAAGGTTTTAACACGAGGAATGTAGGCAAGACAGACCATAATAAAAAGGTCCTGCTAACAACTTCTGTTGTTTTGTCTGAGCAAGTTTCCCCGGAAACCAGAGTACTTTGTGTAACCACGGACAACCAGCCCTCTAATGAGGCTTACTTAGCACAACACATTGACAACCAGGCTGCGTTCAAAATGAAGAAAACATTGCAAAACTTGGAACCAACTAAATGCACCTCAGATCTCAAAAAGAGGGTCTAACTAATGCTGTGAAATCTAGTTGCAGCCCAGTTCGATTTAGGTACAACTCTGCTGTTCGTGCATAAAGAATGTACAATACCCTTACAACAAAAATATTGCGTTTTTGAAACTGCAGTAATAACTGCAGTCGACTGGTATTTTGGATGCAGCAATTGTAAAAAGAAAGGTGCTATTTTGGATGCAGTTATACTGCCGTTATACTGTACTATACTGTGGTTATACTGCATTATACTGCGGTTATACTGCAGTTATACTGCACTATACTGCCGTTATACTGTACTATACTGTGGTTATACTGCATTATACTGCGGTTATACTGCAGTTATACTGCACTATACTGTCGTTATACTGTACTATACTGTGGTTATACTGCATTATACTGCGGTTATACTGCAGTTATACTGCACTATACTGCCGTTATACTGTACTATACTGTGGTTATACTGCGGTTATACTGCATTATACTGCAGTTATACTGCACTATACTGCAGTTATACTGTACTATACTGTGGTTATACTGTACTACACTATACTATACTGCACCATACTGCTGTTATACTGCACTACACTACTATACTGCAGTTATACTGCTGTTATACTGTACTATACTGCACTATACTGCATTAATACTGTACTATACTGCAGTTATACAGCACTATACTGTGCTATACTGCCATTATACTGTACTATACTGTAGTTATACTGCGATCTAACAGCAATCTATTTTCATAAGCAAGATCATCTATATCAAGACGCTGACAATATTTAGTTTGAATTGGTGGCCCCAAACCAAAGACTAAATGCAGACTTTTAATTACATGCCTCTCCCAAAAGCACCAGTCACTGGTCTTAATCACATCACTAATGCCTAATGCCCCCCACCTTACTCTGACCAAGGTTTCCGTTCACACATCTATCCTTCATTCACCCCCCCCCCCCCCCCCATTTACTTTGACTCATAGATTGTCAACAGTCCCCTGATGAACTCATTCATAATTTCCATGACTGACTGATTCCTCCATCTCTATGACGACCCACTAGCCTTGTTGTCATCGCCTTTTCTGTGTAGAAGGATTAGGCTGCGTTCGCCGTTGGAACAGTCATTGGAAGTGATTTGGCCAAATCCTCTGCAGGGCTCCAGTCTTCAGTGTTTCCCCCGGTGCCACTGGGTTTGGGTCGAGATGATTAGGTCGAGATCCAATAACCAAATAGAAACATAGAAACATGTGTAATCATCTAATAAATTAATTCACAGTACTTCTTAAGAAGTGTAATAGAGTACTGACGTGGTACTCATTAAATACATTGTTACATCTAACACGTCCAAGCAGGAATGATTCCAGATATTTTGATATGCAACCTAATCCAGTGTTTGTCATGAATTTTGGGTTGATAATTAAACTAATTATTATACTTTTATATTTGACCAACAGAATAGGGCTCCAGAAGTGAGTGAGTGAGTGAGTGAGTGAGTGAGTGAGTGAGTGAGAGATGCACTTCCTAAACTCCTGCCAAATGTATGACCATATTAGAGACACATATTTCCCTCAGATTACTCAGATCCACAAAGAATTTGAAAACAAATCCAATTTTGATGAACTCCCATATCTACCGAGTGAAATACCACAGTGTGCCATCACAGAAGCAATACTTGTGACCTTTTGCCACAAGAAAAGGGCGATCAGTGAAGAACAAACACCCATATTTATGTTGATTTACTTTAACTATTTGATTTTGTACTTTAACTATTTGCACATAATATGACATTTGAAATGTCTTTATTATTTTGGAGTGTAATGTTTACTGTTAATTTTAAGAGTTTATTTCACTTTTGTTTACTATCTATTTCACTTGCTTTGGCAATGTAACATATGTTCTGTGATGTGCTGGCTGGTTGTTCTCGGAGCGTAGCTGCCGTCTGTTCCTGGGAGATAACGGCATTTTAAATACCAGCCATATGTTTATCAGAGTGAAGAGATTACACCAGAACTGTTGCTAGAGAGAGAGAGTTGTACCCTCAAAAGTTAAATTGCATTATCTGTGTCTAGACACTCTCAAAGCCGCCTGTACACAAACTTCTGGTTGAATGTGTTTTCAACAGACAAGCGTGGACTGACCTGATATTAAACCCAGATCACCTGATATCGAACCCAGATCGCCGTGTGTTAACCCTCTGAGCTAAAGCCCAATTAGCCCCGGCAGCAAACGTCAATGTTAAGGTTACTCATCGCACGAGCTCACAGAACCACCTCTGTTACAGTAGCTTTTCATCAGTGGTCAAAATGATTTAGCAGCTCTTCTCTAATGACGGTGCTGTTTGTGGGATACAACCAAATGAAGATCCAATCTACAGAGAATATAGAACACCCCTTTAACGACCAACTGAACAATAACAGTAGAACTAACACACTTCTAACCACAAAGCTAAACCTTCCAGTATCTCTTTCTTTCTTTATTTCTTCCTCTCTTTCCTGTCCTCTCATTCTCATCTTCTGTCAACATTTTCTATCCGTTGGTCTCTTGCCCCCCTCTTCTGCCAACATCTTTCTGTAGGAACTTTTAGTTTGTGAGCCCACGCTCTGATTCCGACAGGAAATGGGCCTGTTTCCAGCTATATCTGGGCTTGACCATTTGGTTTCCTCCGGAAAGAAGTTACGACCATGTTTGCTATTTTTATCACACAGCACAAATGTGTAGTATCGAACACAGAGACGTTTGTGTGGCAGCAACTCAGGGACTTCTTTATAAGGTCATCCAGAGAGTCAAATGAACTCCCTGTCTATTAAAGATCTCTTTATCTCACACTTGTTCTCCATCTCTATCCCCTACAGCAATGGGAAGCACTAAAGAGTACTTAACCCAGTTGGATGAATAGTGAATGAAGTGTGACCTCATTGCCCAGGGTCACGCACACACACAGACACACACACACACACACACACACACAACACACACACACACACACACGTTTGCCTGCCAACGGTAGCGTTGTTTGGCAATGCATATCCGTGCGTATTCTTATGGTCAAGGTTCCAAGCTATCTGACTTGCCTAGTTAAATAAAGGTTAAATGAAATAAATACAAAAATCTGTTTTGCGTTACACACAGCAAAGAACTAGCAAGATGACAAAGAAACAGTTTAATTCACTCTCCACAATCCTGCCAGTGCCAGCCCATAGCCAAATGTTTAGCTAGCTAGCTAACGTTAAGGACACTGCACTACTCGGCAGTTAACCAGAAGGTGACAGTAGCGTTGTTTGGCAATGCATATCCGTGCGTATTGCTATTTTTTGTTGTTGTTGTTGGCTCCCCCACGCAAGGGTTTGCATGCAGTATGAAAGAAGTTAAGGGTAGTTTCACTAGCCAATGCTAACGAGCATTAGCGCAATGACTGGAAGTCTGCAGGTACTGTAGCAATGCTAGTTAGCATTGGCTCGTGAAACTACCTTTAACTTCCTTCATACTGCACGCAGATAAATTCCAGAATCTCACAGTATCCCTTTAATACTGGGCTGGAACAAAAATCTGCTCACTGTCAGTCCCCAGATCCAGGATTGTAGAATACTGGAAGGAGGCTGTATATTTAAAATTCTAAGGGATGAATAATGCTGTTATGTCCTCGGTGACTAAATATCAAATACTGGCATTCAAGTCCATCAGTATAAACCGTTTATAAGCTTACTTAATGCTGCCATAAACATGAATTAATGGAGGTATTAAACAGGCATA